>NW_022143122.1:0-21495 GCF_007565055.1 Rhinopithecus roxellana | reverse complement strand
CACACACACAAGCTCAGAGCCTCGGGGTTGCACCACGTGGGGGGCACCGTTCACAAGGTGGTGTCCGTATAGGCGCCCCCTGGAGTTTTGAGACACCGCAGCCTGCAGGAACCATGGGCAGATGTCCACACCGCCCCCACGACTCTGGGCCCCCTGTAGACCCTCCTCCGCCCCACCTTCCTCCCCCACCCCCACACTGTCAGATCAGAGCCACAGGAAGCAAGGCCAGCAAGTGTGCAAACCAAGAGCCAAGATGGGGAAGTTTATTTTCCAAGAACCATCTAAACACATGGGAGTATTTTTAGCCCCTGGCTCCCATCCGGATGCCGAATCTAAACAGGGGGCCAAAGATGGCCCACTGGGGATGGACAGCAACCGGCGGAGATGGGTGGGACAGGGTGCTGCGGCCCTTACCCTCCCTGGACACAGATGGCTCAGCTGAAGGTTAGAGCGGGCCAGGGGAGCCAAGGAGTTGCAGGAGAGTGGCCCCAGGTTCCGACAAGTGCCCGGTGCCTCTCTGTGCCTTGGCTTCCTTGTCCATGCCGTGGCAGGGATAATGCCACCCTGATGGGATTGCAGCATGGCCCCCACCTGGCACATGGTAGGCACCCAAAAATGTGCTTCATGCTGTGCTGGGCGCCGGCCAGTGACCCCCTGAGAAGTCAGGTTGTGGGTAAAACCATTAGCCTGCGAGCCTCCCCCAGGCCTGGCCAGCTACAGTGAAGGAGTGAAGGCCGGTGTGTGTGTGTATGTGTGTGTGCGCGCGCGCACCCCATGGGGTCACCCACGGGGCATCAGAGATGAATGAAAGGAGGGCTCAGGGGCCAGGCTGGACCCTCTTTGTGAATAAGGGGGTTCTCCTCCCTCACCCTCAGAGGAAACTGTCTCAGAAGCCAGACGAGACTGGGCACAGGGAACTCAGAGCCACCATCCCCAGGGTGGGGTCTGCTGGGGGTGGCGGGGGCCGCACAGAGGGAGTCAATTTACTAACAGGAAACTCTTCATGAACACACTCATGTTCACAAGAAGGAACTCCATCAGTGGGGGCCTCTGGAGGTGGGGGCCAGTGCCCGGAGTGAGCTGCCCACTTCTGCAGTGGCTGGCCCTGGTGATTTGGCTGGGAGTTGAGTGCTGGCAGCACCTGCTCTGGCCTCTGGGCCACAGGGAGGGCAGGCAGGACATGGGAGGTGGCCAGAGCCCCAGGCCGTGGACAAGCTGTGCCCGTTCTGGCTCCTGCTGGCCAGGGTTTATGATTTGGGGACCAGGGGGACGGGGAGGGTCGAACGCCTTCTTCTGCCTTGGTTGGAGAGGTCAGGACTTCCTGTCTGCTGCCACATTATTCACTAAGGTTGCCTGGAAGGCAGGGATGGGGGTGGGGATAGGGTGCCTTTGGGGAGCAGGGAGGGGCCATTCTGACCTCAGAGCCCTGAGCCTTGAAGGGGCAGCTTAGATTCCCCGCAGTCTGGTGTGGGAACCAAAGAACAGGTTCCAGGTTCTGCGTCCACACACCCCCTGCTGACAGGCGGCCTGCGGTTGCCATGCAACAGCACTACCACCCCTCCCCCACAGCTGCGTGGTCACCAGGGAAGGGAGGGGGGACTTATTTTGGTCACAAAAGGGAAGAGGTAGGGAAAGGGAGGAGGGAGGGTAGCAGCCGTCTCTCCTCTCCCTGAGCTGACTGGGGGTGGTCAGGGGCATGGGGGGCAACGGGGTGGGAGAAGGCTTAGAGACCACCTCCTCCAACCAGCTCCCCTCCCACAGCCAGCAAGGGATTCTAGAACCAGGTGATGGAATTCCTCAGTGCCCTCCTGGCGGGCACGCCTTCCTGTGAGGAAACTTGTCTACCTCCCGACTTTCAGCCTGCCAGAGGGGTCCTCATACCCAGCCAGGGAAACCTGGTCCCCCACTTCACTCAGCCAACGCCACTCCAAGGCTCACGAATTCCAAAATCCAGTCATACTCCTGACAGTGAGGTCTGAGAGCTGTGGGACCTCAGTTCCTGGCACCTGGGGCCTGACCTGGCTTGGGGACCTCATGGTTACCCTTCTTTCCTTCTCATTCTGGTGTCCTGGACCCCCTCTCACCAGCCTCTTCCCAGGTCCTCTCCCTCCACTATCCCTCGGGGCTGCAGGAGGGAAAACAACCCGTTAGAGATAGAGATGATCACGGCTGCAGTGGGGACCTTCCGGACAAGTCCCAAGGGACCAGGCCCCACACCCTTGGACACCCCATGAGCCCTCCCTCAATGTCACCTGCTAATCCATCAGCAGATCAGCTCCTGGGCACTGCGGCAGCTTCTGAACTGTCCCTGCAGCTTCTGCCCTACCTCTACAGCTCCCCTGCTCCAAACCAATGCCCCCCACCTCGCTCTCCTGCCTCCCCTGTCCCCGCTCTCTCCCCCGCTATTTCTCCCTGCTGTTTCTCCCGAAGGCGCCCTCCCCAACGCACCTCAACACTTGCAGTCTCCAGAGGCCGCCTTCCCTGGCCTCCTCCCAGCCTCCCCTTCCCCAGGGCCTCCCACCTTCCCTTCCCTGAATTCTTTTTTTTTTTTTTTCTTTTGAGATGGAGTCTCTCTCTCTGTCGCCCAGGTTGGAGTGTAGTGGTTCAATCTTTGGCTCACTGCAACCTCTGTTTCAATTCTCCTGCCTCAGCCTCCTAAGTAGCTGAATTACGGGTACCTGCCCACCGCACCGAGCTAATTTTTGTATTTTTTAGTAGAGACTGTGGTTTCGCCATATTGGCCAGGCTGGTCTCAAACCTCTGACCTCAGGTGATCTGCCCGCCTTGCTTCCCAAAGTGCTGGAATTACAGGCATGAGCCACTGTGCCCGGCTCCCTGCCCTGAATTCTCTTCTCTCCCATGCACTCTCTGCCTCCCGATCTGTTAGGCAACGTATCTGCTTCATTTATGGGCTGTCTCTCCACTGGACTGTGAACTCCAGGGGGGCAGGCATTTTTGTCTTTTATTCTCTGCCATATCCCCAGTGCCTAGAGCATAAATGCTCAATAAATATTTGAGCAAACAAATGAACTTCCTGTCGCCCACCTTGCCTAGGCCATCCCCCACACAGGACACCCTTTCACCTCTAGCACGGGGAGAACACACAGGGCTGGGTTTGCCTCCATGCAGTTGGCTCTGCCCTAGCCCTCACTATGTGCCCTCCAGCCAGCTGAGCAGCCTCTTCTCTCTCACTCTGTTGCCCAGGCTGGAGTGCAGTGGCGCAATCTCAGCTCACTGCAACCTTCACCTTGTGGGTTCAAGCAATCCTCCTGCCTCAGCCTCCTGAGTAGCTGGGACTACAGGTGTGCACCACCACACCTGGTTAATTTCTGTATTTTTTTATAGAGACAGGGCTTCACCATGTTGCCTAGGCTGGTCTTGAACTCCAGGGCTCAAGTGATTCACCTGCCTCTGCCTCGCAACATGCTGGGATTACAGGCGTGAATCACCATGCCCGGCCCCAGCCTCTTCTTCTCAGCCTCAGTTTCTCCCTCTATATGATGAAGAGATTAGATTGGAACTCCTCTAGCTTCCACTGTGATGAAACTCCAGGATGTCTTCAGCATCTCTCCAAGGTCCAGATCCCGGTAGAAGGGAGTGGGGTGTGGACACAGAATTCACAGAGAATGAGAGTGGGGACACCTGGTGGTACCCTGCTCGGGAGAAATCTTATGGCCTTAAGCCCCCGCCCTGGAACAGGGGTGGGTGGAGGGGGACAGGGTGGGGTAGTTGTGGGAAGCTAAAAACACACTGAGAAAGGTTTCTCCAAAATATGTCCATATTTTAATCATGCCTAAAGTCCCACCTGGGAAGCCTAAGGACTGGAAGCCCAGGACTTGGAGAGCTGAGGCATGGAAGAGGCTGTGTGCAGAAGTGAGCCATCATCGCAGGAAGCTGGCCAGCAGGCGGGCCAGCGTGGGGCCCAGCAGGGCAGGCAGGACCCGGGGCAGCAGCTGACCTGGGGCCCCAGACCTGAGCACCACGCGCTGCCCAGCCGCTGCAGGGGCCTGACATTGTTCGTCATGTTCAGTTTCTGGTCCTTGTCGTAGTACAGCTTCTGAGAGAATGCCAGGATCTGCGAAAGCGACGGGCTCAGCGGATGGGGGCAGGGAGAGCTGCACTCCCTGCCGTGTGACCTCAGGCAGGCACCTCGTCCTGACCTGGGAGCCCTCATTAGGAAAGAGGGGCTCTGAACCTCTTGCTCTCAAGGTGGTCGTGACGATGATAAGAATAGGGGATGTAAATGAGGTGCGTGGCATAGGTGAGGGCTAAGCGCCCATTGGCTTCCTTTCACTCACACCCCAGGGGGCCAGCAATGCCTGTTTCTCTTGTCACTCTTACTACAGGACAGTGGCTCTCAAACTTGAGCATGCGTTAGCATCAGCTGGAAGGCGGGCTTGTTGGGCCCCAGAGGCCTGGGCTCCACCCCCAGAGCTCCTAATTCAGTAGCTCTGAGGATTAGCATTTCTAACAATTCCCCCGGTGATGATGTTGACTTCACTGGTCCAGGGGCCACACTTTGAGAACGACTGTTTTGGAATGGAAGTAGTGCAAGGGCAGACATTTGGGTCCTCTGGACTCACTGCTGTCTCCCCAGAGCCTCCTTCATTGTAGAAACCCCAGCACCATTTTCTGAATGATTCCACCTTCCCCTGCCTCCCGTCTAGCCCCCCCGTCTGGTGATGGAACGGCTCAGGCCTTTCTTGCCTGTCTTCAGTGAATGTCCATGATTAACAATGGACTTCAGTTCCCTGGGCTCCCCACCCGTATCCTTCTCAGGCAGACAGAGGGATAATTTCTGGGGAACCAGGCAGTGGGAGTCTGTGCCCTACCCCGGGCCCTGTGCACCTGTTCTCTGTGAAGCTGAATAGGCTCCTGAAACACGGTCCAGACGACCTTCTCGTCGCAGGTCGGTGTGGTGAGAGAGCCCAGGTAGCGGAAGTAGTGCCTCAGTTTCTCCTCCTTGGGGAGGAAGTCCAGCAGGCTGCTCTCTGCCATCGTGGTGTTCATCTCTGGGGTGGGGGCAAAGGACACCGTCAGTGAGGGTGGGAGAAGGAGCCCCACTTCCCCTGCACTCTGAGAGCCCAGCTCCCCGCACACCCACTCCTTCCTTTGTGGAAGGAATCCCCTCCTCACCCCACGCTGTTCTCCCCAGTCCTGACTCACCAGGTTTGGGGATATTAGACAGTGCCTCCACCAGCGGCCGGAAGCCCTTGTTCTCCTGGGGTCCAGCCTGGAAAGGGAGGGAAGGGTCTTGAGAATCTGCAGGGAGCCAGTGGTGGTGGCCAGTTCATTCTCCTGATCTGGGGATGGAAGGCCAGGCAGCTTCTGGGATTGAGGCTCTGGGCTCCCCACCTGGCCCAGGAACATGCAACCCTAGAAACAGAGGCGGAAGTTGGAGTCTCCCCACCCCCTCCTGCTTCGCTGGAGTCCCAGGTCTCTGGATCCTGGAAGAAGCTCTCAGCCCCAGGTTCCCTGGGAGGTGAGGAATGGGAGTCCCACCTCCACCAGAAAGGCCAGCACCGCGATCTCGTCTTCAGGGTCCTGGGCCTCTTTCACGTTCCTCAATGTCCCCTTCTCTTTCTCATGTACTATGTGCACCTGGTGGGGGTGGAGGGGTGAAGAGGCAACCTATGAAGGACCTGGACTACCCTGCTTGCCCAAGGCAGGTGCACACCCAGAGCCCAGACAAGGTCCCAGTCCAGAAGGGGCCCTCACCTCCATGGCAAAGTGTTCCCCATCCAGGCTGTGCTCAGAGCCCTTATCTAGAAAGTTGGACCAGTGCAGATGCAACTGTGTGGCCTGGTACCGGGCGGGCAGTCCTCCTCCAGAAATGCTGGCCTTGTTCCCCAGCAACATCATCACTGGGGGCACAGAAGGGGCAGAGCCCTCGAACCGGCCTCCCTCAGCCTCTTCCAGGCCCTCATCCCAGCTTCACCCAGATGGGACATTCTCTCCTGCCTCCCACCCTTCATGGGCTCTGGTCCTGGCCTGCAGGGGTGGGGCGGGGTGGGACAGCCCTGGACCTTTCCCTGGCCTCCTCCTTGGCCTCCCTGCCTGTCTCCCCCCCTCCTGCACCCTCCACTGCCCCAAACTGCAGCTCTGGCCTGGTGCCTCCTCTGCGTCCACCTCCTCTGTGGTGCCCTGGCGTCCTCGGGGTAATGTCCAAACTCCTCAGGCCTGGGTGACCTGCCCCTGGGTCCCAGCCCAGCTGCCCCTGGGCCTTGCTTGGGCTCCGCCTGGGTTCACTCTCTGTTCTTCATCCACACAGAGCTCCTGGCAGTTCTCCGAACGTGCTGAGCTGTTTTCATGCCTCCGCAGCTTTGCCCATGTCCTTCTTCCTGGAACGCTTCCTTCCCCCATCCCAGACTGGTCTGACGAAAGTACCGAAAACATACTAGAGTGTTCTCTCCTCTCGAAAGCTGTCCTCCCCCATAGGATTGTCAGCCCCCTCGCAGCACAGATGGGCCTGAGCCTGGCATGCCCTCCTGGGAGAAGCCCTGTCCTCTCAGTCCTCGGGGAGCTAGGGTGCCCAGGCCTGCCCAGGGCCTCCGTCCAGCCCACCTGAGTGCCCGTTATTTTGGACCGTCCACGTTTGCTTCTTATCATAGCCGGAGAAGGAGAAGCGCCCCAGGTTTTTGTCCACCTTTGCCTTTCTGGTGACGATGTTGATGGGGGACTGGCGGTCCTTCTGGCAGTTTCCACCCCACTTGCCTGGTACTGAGCAGGGAGATGGGGTGGATTGTGAGTGTGCCAGGGGTGCCTGGCACCAAAGTGTAGCCCCCACCGCCCTACTGACGTCAGGCCCACCCACTCAGTTCCCACACGGCAACGCTTTGAGGTGGCCTGAAGGCTGTGCTTCAGGGATGCTCAGCTCAGAACTCCGCCCTCACCCTTCCTGAGCCTTCCTCCTCCTCCTCCACAGACACACACATGCAAGGTTGGGGAGTCTAGCCCTGGTGTGGGACAAGGTGGGAACAGGGCTGCCAACTGTTGGCTGTGAGCCCCAGGGTAGGGACAACTTCATGAGGTGGTGCACATCACCTCTCCAAGCCCTGGGTTTCCCAAATGTAAAATGGGAACTGCGGAGATAATCTGCTTCCCTGGGATGCCAGAGAGTTTAAAGGAGATGGATGGAGAGGGCTTTGGAAGCAATGGAGTGGGACTCCCTGAGGGGTTTCTGATGAAGGGCGCTGAGTATCATCTGAGGAATGGGAGGGAGAGGAGTAGCCCTGGAAGAGCTGGTTCCCCGAACCCTGGTGACCCCAACACCAGGAGGGCTAGGGTCAGGAGCGGGCGCACTGCTCAATCACCAAAACACAGCAGACTGCAGGGTTTGCATTCGAATTGATCAGCATTCGAATAAAAGCATAAAGGACCATCGCTCAGGCCCCCTGCAAGGGGTGTCACTGGGATAGAACCAACTCCCGGTTTTGTTATGGGAAACAGCAAAATGCCTTTCCTCCTTTAATGCTGCTGCCAATTCATTCCACAAGGAATATGCCCTCTCGGTGGCAGCAGGTGCCAGTGAAGACTCAGGCTACTCTACACTCCCTGGTCCCTGAGCACCAGGACAGGAGAGAGTGAGTGTGTGTTTGTGTGTGTGAGTGTGAGAGTGTGGGTTTGTGTGTGTGTGAGTGTGTGCACGTGTGTGAGTGTGTGCTTGTGTGTGTGTGAGTGTGTGTTTGTATATCTCTGTGTGTGTGTGTGAGAGAGAGAGAGAGAGAGAGTGTGTGTGTGTGTGTGTGTGTGTGTGTGTGCTGGGAACTGATATCTGCCTGGGAGGCCACCATCACCCCTCACCTTCCCACCCTTCTGGGGTCTCCATTTCGGCC
Source organism: Rhinopithecus roxellana (assembly GCF_007565055.1). Lineage (NCBI taxonomy): Eukaryota > Metazoa > Chordata > Mammalia > Primates > Cercopithecidae > Rhinopithecus > Rhinopithecus roxellana. The sequence goes on along the minus strand of NW_022143122.1, from coordinate 13,660 downwards.
TGTGTGGTGCCCACCATGCAAAAACAGCAGTTCCCCGGACTGGCTGTACTCACCCAAGCAGGTGTCGTTGGAGGAATTGGCTTGACTTTCGTAGCACCAGTGTGACTCTGGAGCAGAGAGGAAAGGTGTGAAGTGTGCATGTGTGTGTCCTATTGCTCCCACACACAGGAGGATTAGAGGCTGGGCCTACCCCTGGGGTTGAAGCCCTCCCTTGGGCTGGGATGGAGTGTTCCTGGCAGTAGCATTGAGGACCTAGGGAAACTCAATCGAAAACTAAGCAGGGCTGATCAACAGGTCAGCTGGTGTAGGGCTCTGTTCCCCAGGTGGGGCCAGGCCAAGCAGCCACCGGCCCTCCAGGAAACCCCCGTGAGGCCACTCAGCTCTAACGTGGGGCTGGCCTGGATATTTCATTCCTTGGTCACCAGCCGCCTCCTCCCTGCTTACCTCTCCCACCCCAAACCTGGAAGGGAGACTCTGGTGAGAGGGGAAGAGGAGGACTCAGCCCAGCCTCCGCTCCTGGGACAATAGATTCAGGTTCAGCCGGGCAGCCTTCCCAGATCCTAGATGAGGGAGGAGATTAGGCGGTCCCTCCCCAGAATGCCTCCCCGCCTCCCCCCCACCCTACCCCACTGTGTGTTACTAAGATCCCTTCTTGGCTAGCGTCTCACAGCTCCCGCTGGGAGGAAAGCAGCCAGGCTTTCTCCCCTGCCCCCCAACCCCACAGTCCTGGTCTTTGGGGCCAGGCTGAGGGCTCTGCCTCAGAGCAATAGAACCCAGCATCTCTGAAAAAAAGGCTGCACCTCAAATGTCCTACATGGATGCAAGATGCTAATAAGAGGGGAAAGTGCATGCAGGGCAGAAGGGCCTATGGGAACCCTCTGTACTTCCTGCTGATTTTTTATGTGAGCCTAAAATTGCTTTAAAATAAAGTCTATTAATTTTTTTTTAAGGTTGCACCAGCAGGGCGAACAGAACATCTCATCCAGAGCTTGGAATTCTGGCTGAGCCGCTCAGGGGCCTTAGATGGGTTTGGGGGCAAGCCCCTTAAGCTCTCTGAGCCTCAGTTGTATCATCTGTAATATGAGACAAACATACCCACCTCATAGGGCCGTGGGGAGGATTAAATGAGGTTTCAGGCAGCTTGGCACTTGGTAAAATCCCATCGACAACTCCTTCCTTCCCCCTCACCCCCACCCCCGTGCCTCCTTTTGGGAGCAGATGGCCAAAGCCAAGGAGGGGCAGAGAGAGGAGAGAAATGAAATGACTTGGAAAGAACTCAGGATGAGGAAATTCCTAAGAAAAGCACGGTTCCCACTCAGTCAAAGCTGAGGCCTCTGAGCTCATCCGCCCTCTCCCTTCTTGCCTGGGCTGCCTCCACAATCCCATCTCCTTGTAGTCTAAGCCAGGGCGGAAGTCCCTGGAATGGGGACAGGATGGGGAAGGAGCCATGAGGGAGCATCCCCGGGAAAACTGGCCATGAAGAGCCGCTTTGGGCTTTGGAGTTTCCCAGCCCTGATCACTGCCTCTCCTGCTCTGCTGGCATCGCCTTTTTCAGAGTTGCAGTGTTTTCCCCTTGAAGGTCCATCCCCAGCCCCACTCGCCACCCAAGCCCCAGCAGCAGTGGGGCAGAGCTCTGAAACCTCCAGCTCCCGCTCTGCCTTTGCTCAGTCTCCACAGGAGAGTTATCGGACATTCCAAGCCCCACAATCTTCCCCTGACAGAAGGCGTGTTACAGGAAAGGGGTCCCCACCCAGATCCCGAGAGGGTTCTTGGATCTCACACAAGAAAGAATTCAGGGCGAGTCTGCGGTGCAAAGGAAAAGAAAGTTTATTAAGAAAGTACAGTGGTGACTGTCGCCTTCACACAGGTGAACTCGGAAGACAAAGGCGCTTTGGCTAAGCTGGCGGAAGCTATCAGGACCAATTACAATGACAGATACGATGAGATCTGCTGTCACTGGGGCGGCAATGTCCTGGGTCCCAAGTCTGTGGCTCATATCGCCAAGCTCCAAAAGGCAAAGGCTAAAGAACTTGCCACTAAACTGAGTTAAATGTACACTGTTGAGTTTTCGGTACATAAAAATAATTAAAATACAAATTTCCTTAAAAAAAAAAGAAAAAGTACAGTGGTGAAAGGACAGCTACTCCATAGACAGAGTAGGACATTCCCAAAAGTCACAGAAGGAACACGTCCGATGCGTTGTATACATGGGGACATGTGCTCTGCTACAGGGGTTTGTGATAAAGGATTAATTTTCTTAATTACTATATTATGCAAGAATCGATATTGTTATTATTGAGATGGAGTCTCGCTCTGTTGCCCAGCCTGGAGGGCAGTGGCGTGATCTTGGCTCACTGCAACCTCCGACTCCCAGTTTCAAGCAATTCTCCTGCCTCAGTCTCCTGAGTAGCTGGGATTACAGGCATGCACCACCACGCCCAGTTAATTTTTGTATTTTTAGTAGAGACAGGGTTTCACCATGTTGGCCAGGCTGGTCTCGAACTCCTGACCTCAAATGATCCACCCTCCTCAGCCTCCCAAAGTGCTGGGATTACAGGTGTGAGCCACCGTGCCCGGCCGATATTACTATTTTTAAAGCAAAATTAGGAATGCCTTTGGTTTCCATATATCGGGGTATCTGGACCTTCCCAAGTCTGGGTCTGTGTCGTAAACATTATTAATTTGTTCCGTTAACCATAAACATCTAGAGGCTAGAAATGTCTGACTTTCTGAGAAAGCAGCCCAGCAAATTCCGGCCTCATTTTCCTAGCCCTCACCCAAAATGGAGTCACTCTGGTTCAAACGCCTCTGACAGGCACAGCCACCAAATTCCCAGTGCTGGTGACTGAGGAGATAATACATCAGAGGGCATTTGCACCACGACAGTTCCTTGCCATAATCCTCCCATGTCCCCACCCGAAGAGGTCTTGAAGGCAGAAGGGGTTTTGAAAGCTGGGCTGGCCTCTCCTCTGACTGGAGGCCACAGGGGCAGCCGTTCCAGGAGAAGCCTTCCTCGAGCCAGTGTCCCCAAGAGCCAGCTGTGAAGGGTGGAGCCCCCTGTAACTTGCCTCACAGCCTCCCTGGGGCACATCTGGTCCAGGCTTAGCTTTTCTTAGGAATTTGGTCTTCCCTTGTTCTGGCCGCAGCTCCTAGGTTTGTAGTGGTGACCGCTGATCCACTGTCTTAATCATGGAGACTTTTGACCTGCTTGGCTGAACGTGCTTTTAACTACCTTCTTCAGGAAGCAGAAGCCAGGAAAACATAATGGTGGTGAAGTCAAGGCCAGGGGTCCGGCCCATGTCCGTGGAGTGAGGGTGGGGTGCTGGTGGCAGGAGCATCCACCACTCAGGTTCTTGTCCTCATTGAATGAGAGGGCCACCCTTGCAGATAAGTACCAGCCCACTGACTGAGGTCACTCTGAAGAGGGCCTGGGAAGGAGAGGGACTACCTACCCATAGGTCTCAGTGTCCAGTGCCACATCCTACCTAGTCCATCCACCCTGACCACAGGTTAGAGACTGAGAGCCCGTCGCCTGTCACCCAGCTACTGCCCCCCACCCTGACTGACCTGCCACCCCTCCCCCTTGTTTCAAGATGGCTGAGGAAGCGTCTCTAATGGACCTTGCTCACCCCACCTCCCCCTCTGAGGGACAGGGGATAATCCTGAAAAACAGCTCAGCACAACCCAAGTGTGTCCTGGGCAAAGTCTCAGCAGCTCCCGGCCAGGGGTCTGGGGCTCTGAAGGGGACCAAATATCCTCTCCCGTCCTCCTGTCTCAATGGACAGAGATGCTCTGGGGGTCTCCATATGCAACCTGGTCCCTTCTCAGCTTGAGTCCCCCATGGGATGAATGGAAGGCAGGTCCCGGTCAGAAAGCCTTGGCACTAAAGGAGATCACAGCTTGTGTGAGGGATGAGCTGAGACACATTCCTGACACTGTCCCCAGGCTTGGGGGAGAGCTCCATAAACGTGGTATATGGAGCACCGACCACGTGCGGCACAGGCACTGCACTAAGCACTTAAATCCATTATTTTATTCGAACCCTTAAAACCCCTGAAGTCAGAATGACTACACTTGTTTTGCAAATGGGAACGGAAGTGACTTACCCAAGGCCACACAGCTACAAAGCGCCCGAACTGCAAAGCATTTCTCTTTCTACTGTCTAGCTGCTTAGTAGGTTTCCAGTGTCTAACCCTACAAATAAAAGTTTTCACATTCTGCTTTTTCTCTTTCTTCCCCCAGGGGCCCGGAGGAGAGGCTGCAAGATGCCACTGGATCCTCTACAACAGCTCAGCCAGTCCCTGCTGCAAAGGGCACACGCTGGCTCCTCTGTGCAGAGGACACCTTCACCCCTCACTCCGCGGCTTCGAGGGTGGAGCACCTAACTTAGGAGAGGAGGTTTCAGCCTGCGTGGACCCCAAGAACCATCCGAGGGGTGGCTGGGCTGAAAACTGGCAGATGGGGTCTTCTGGTGATGGGGTCTGGGGTTGCAAAGAAGGTGCCTCCAGGATCGGATCTCTGTGCCCAGCCGCTTGAAGCGCCTTTAGCGCCTTATCAAACATTAACATGCCTTTCCTGCCACCTCCCACCTAGAGGAATAATTAAGAGCTCGACTTCACCATTAATCTTTAAACGAAAATCACCCTGTCCGGAAAGACCGGCTCCGCAGAGGCCTCGGGGCTCCGGGACCCCCGCCCCGCCCCACCAGGCTCCCAATTCAGCGCTGGGGGCTAGGGAGGCCAGGGGAGCTTGCGACCCTCAGGGGCAAGGAACCTAGGTGGGAAGGGCGACTCCCAGGACCCTGCCACACCGCCCTTGCTCTGGCCCCGGGGCAGTCGCCCAACGCTGAGTCCCAGCAGGACCGACGGAAACCCACGGACAGACGGAGGACGCTGGGTGAGAAAACAAGGCTTGCGTTGAGGCCGGTCTGAGAAGCATCCTTTTCTTCTTCTTCTTCTTCTTCTTTTTTTTAGACGGCGCAGCAGGCTGGAGTGCAGTGGCGTGATCTGATTGCAACTTTCAGCTCCTAGGTTCAAGCAATTCTCCTGTCTCAGCCTCCCGAGTTGCTGGGATTACAGGCGTGTGCCAGCACGCCTGGCTAATGTTTGTATTTTTGGTAGAGATGGGGTTTCATCATATTGGCCAGGCTGGTCTCGAACTCCTGAGCTCAGGTGATCCACCCGCCTCTGCCTCCCAAAGTGCTTGGATTACAGGTGGGAACACCCGCGCCCAGCCTGGGAAGCATCCTTATCAGGGACTCCCAACTCGTCTTGCTCCGGGACGCCGGCCACGCGCACACCCTCACCGCGTACACGCGTGCACACGCTCCCCCGGCCGCCGCGGACACGCGTGTGCACACACAAGCTCGCGCGCTGCTCGGTCCTCCCGCACCCTCGCGGCCCCCGGCGCACACGCAACCCGGGACCCACGCGCCGCCAACGCGCACAGGCAGCCCGCGGGGAGACTCTGCGGGGCGGGAGCTGGGGGCACGGAGGGGGCCGCCGAGGGGCACCTGGGGCCGGAGCCCGGGAGCTCACCTGCAGGGGCCGATGGCCGCGCCGCGGACAGGGCCAGGAGCACCAGCAGCATCCGCATGTTGCGCGACAGCAAAGAGGCCTCCGGGCCGGGGGTCGCGCACCGAGAAGGCCGCCGCGGGTGCAGCGATCCTGCCGGCCTGCGTTTTATAGCGGAGCAGCAACGGGAGGGAGCCCCGACAGCTGGACGCGGGAGGCGGCTCCTCCCACTGGCAGGGCCTGCCCTCCCCTCCCCACCTTCCCCCTGTCCCTCATCTGAAATCCTCCGCTCTCCCTGTCCCCCGCCCCGACCTGCCACCTCTTGCCCTGTGCACGAGGCCCCCTCACCCACTCCGCGTCCTCTCCACTCAGAAGCGGCGCCCTGCCCCTCCCCCATCTGACTCCTGGTCCCTGGTTTGGGAACAGGGACGCGACACCACAAAGTGCTTGACCCACACAAAGATGAGTGCCCCGATGATGACTTCAATCATTTTGGCGCCACCCCTGCGCAGTGGTCTTGAATGGGAATGGCCTTGGGATGGGGTGGCTGTGGAGATAGCCTCGAAGAGATGAGAGGCTGAGGGGGCGTGTGATTGCCGTTTGTTGAATCAGTGGCCGCAGAGAGCCTCTCTTTTCTCTCCCAGGCAGTGGTCATTGATTCTCTCTCTGGGTCTCATCTCTTCCATTTCCTCCCAGGCTGCTCCAAACTTAATTTCTAAGTAGACCAAGACCTTCTTCAAACACAGAGCAAAGCTGTCCCTAAACTGCCCTTGCTGGTGTTTATGTGATGAGCAGGGAGGGTTGAGGGGGCAGAATTAAGAAATGGATTGTAAGAGGACTCGGTGAAGGAGAAACTGATGGGGTCAAAGGGGAGGAGCTAGGTTCTTTGACCCCCCCAGGTGGAGAGATGAGATGGGAAGAGAAGAGACTGGGATCTGAATGTACCCCTAGTTCTCCCATTTGCCTAGATCTCCAGAGGAGTCCAGGGAAAGTTCCCTTAAGGGCGGCTCCAACATTTGGGGAAATGGGGTATCCCCGCAGCGCCCCCAAGCTGCCTCTTGTCTCCTCTCTTCGCTGTGCCCCCTGCTACTGCAGGTCCTCTGTGTCCCACAGAGGGTGGGGGCTTCTGTGAGAGTTTGGGAAGCTCAGGCTGGGGTGCGGGAGAGGAACAGGGAACCCGGAAGTGGACCAGGACTCTTCTGGTTTAGCCACTTCCCCACCCGCTGCCAACCTGTCAGTCTCTACCGACCTTCTAACCTGGGCTAGGGACCTCTGAAGGGGGATTGCCTCACCCAGAAGGATTCCGGCAAAAAAACGCTTCCTCCTTGCTTTGAGTGGAGGCTGACTCCCCGCTCCTGGCCCAGGATCACACAACCTCAGGGAGCAGCTTTGATCCTACAGAGAGGCAGGAGGGAGGGGAGGGGGTGTCCATGCCAGGCTTAGGGCTCTATTATCAACACCACTGTATAATGTAATCACCAGCCCTGCGACCATGACAGCGGCGGGAGGATTCCACACCCAGAGCCTATTCTGGGGAGTGCATTTGTGTTCACAGGGCTATAAAAACGTCTCTTTCAGGACAGAGGAAGCCTGTTCCTGGGAATAAAGACCACCCCAAGGAGTCCCTGTGGCCTCTGGCCAGCTCCCTGATGAGCAGGGGAGAGGTTTGGGAACCTTTGGTGGAGTTAAGGGACTGTTGATCAATGACTCACTTTAAAGTTCATTGCTTTGGGCTCCCCCAGGAGAGAGGGGGACCCTGGGTGCATCTTGAGCCCATAAAGATGGGTGAGGAGAACCAGTCTCTGGTGAGGCACGCCCGCTGAAGAATGCGGGGAGGGGTATAGCTGTGCACTCTCTCACGGATGCATCTTAATTATGAGCACCACAGAGCCTGCATATTGGAATGGGGTGGTGGAGTGGCTTCTGCTCCATCTGCCATCTCTAACTTCAAGGTTACACAGGGTGAGGGCCCTCCCTTCCTGTTCCTGGTCTTAACATTCTCAGCCTTATCTCCCAGCCCTGACCCCAGTCCTGGCCTACCATAAACCAGTCACCTGTCACTATTTAGGCTACCTGGGGCCCAGCTTACCTGCAGGGTGCAAGGCCTGATTTAGGGTTATTACAGCTGGAATGGGTGCTGACGTGTCCCAGTGACTTAAGGGCCCATAAAGCTGCCAGCCCAGGCCACCTGAGTGGGAGAGCCCAGCCCAGCAGCCCCAGCCTCCTTCCTCTTATTCTGCAGAGGCTCCCGGTGTTCTGAGTTCAAGTCTTTGCTCTTCCTCTGACTCATGGATGACCTTGGGCAACTTTCCTGCACCCAGCTGATTGAAACTTCCTCATCTATAAACTGGAGATGGTAATCCCTGCCCTGCTGACCTCCACCAATAAACAGTTATTCAGAGTCTGCTGTGAACCAGGGCCTGCCCAGTCCAGACTTTCACAACTGGCCTCTCAGTGCCTGGGTGTAGCCGCTGGCCCATGGTGGATGCAAAGATGAATCACACTCTTGTCCTTTGGGGATGTTTGCACGCATGGCCCTGTCAGGAACAGAACGGAAGCCGTGGGAAAGCTAAGGGGCTTTGAGACACACAACCCTGGAGTCACTTCTGGCTCCGCCCACTTGTTCTATGATGGCAGCTGAGCCTCAGTTTTCCTCATCTGTTGAAATGGAAATCATCCCCCAATCTCTCTCAAAGATTGCCGTGAGGCCTCAGTGAGCTAAAGTCTGAGGAGGTTGGGCCCATGGCTTGGCACATTGGCACATGTGGCCATGACCTCTATGCGGAGCCCCCTTAGCTGGATTAAACTGACCCTAGGCGAGTGTGGAGGCAGCATTGGGTGGGATGGGACATTGAGTTAGCACTGGAGAGGGGCCCTGGCACATTCAGGTTCTTCCTGGACTACCAGGGGCAAGGAAGGGAGCCCCAGCTGTAGACCTGGGAACATGAGGTTCAGGTGCAGCCCCCTCTGGGACTGTGAGAGGCATGGGGTGGAGGCACAAAGGGAGCTGAGACCCTGCACACCTGGGTTCACAGGTCAGGGGGAAGGTCAAATACATTGCCCTAAATAGAAACCTACCATACCTTATGCTCAGCGTAGCAGGCGGGCAGAGAGAGTATAAGGCAGAGGATCAGAATAGGAGTAGGAGCCACACTGCCCGGGGTCTACATCCCAACCCCGACACTCAGCTTTTACCCCCCGTCAGGCTCAGTGTCCTCATCAGGAAAATCACCAGCCTTCGACCATGATCAAAAAAAAAAAAAAAAAACAGCAGAAATAAAAACAGCAGCTGCCTGGCACAGTGGCTCATGCCTGTAATCCCAACACTTTGGGAGGCCAAGATGGGCAGGTTCACTTGAGGTCAGGAGTTCGACACCAGCCTGGCCAACATGGAGAAACCCTGGCTCTACTAAAAATACAAAAATTAGCCAGGCATAGTGGCGGGTGCCTGTAATCCCAGCTACATGGGAGGCTGAGGCAGGAGAATCACTTGAACCCGGGAGGCAGAGGTTGCAGTGAGCTGAGATCACGTCACTGCACTCCAGCCTGGGCAACAGAGCGATAATGCTGGGTGAAGGGCCTGTCTGGACACTTACTGAGTGCTCAGTAAACCTCAGCTGTAATTCTTAGTTGTTAAGGCCACAGTGGCCTTATGCCCAGAACAGCACAGGAGCCCAGAGGAGCAGCACCTAACCCAGCCTGTGGGAAAGAGACTGGGGAAGCCTCCCTCAAGAGATCAGACCCGCGCTGAGTCTTCAAAGAAAAGTAGACCTTAACTTAAAAAAGAGAAGGGAGATGCAGGTAAAGGAAACAGAATGAGAAAAGGCATGGAGGTGAGGCTGGAGGAGGGTTTGGGACAAGACAGGGCTTGTCTGTTAGGATTGGAAGGTGGGGCTGATCTTTCCTTTGTTGGGGGATAGATATCAAGATCCTAATTTTATAGACCAGGAAACATTCTCAGAGAGGGTCACTGGAGCCCAGAAGCAGGCAGGGATCTTCCGTGACTTCACTGAGTTACAGAAGAGGAAGCTGAGGCTCAGAGAGGCAGTGGCTGCCCAAATTCACAGCAAGGAGAGAGGGAGTAGAGGTAGGATTAGAAACTTTGGTCTCCTGCCCCACTTCCCAGTGCTCTTTCTGTGCCTTCTCACCTCCTCCCAACACCACATTCTTCCCTCCCACTGGGAGCCCCAGCCTCCATCTGCCCTCGCTTTCCTCACCTACAGATTCTCCGCTGACTCGCAGATTATTCAGGGAAAGATTTGCAGGAATTCCAGCTTTTGTGTTCCTGGAGAGTGAGATTAAATCCACACAAAAGAAGGGTTAGTCAATAGCCCGGGCTCCACCTCTCCCCCGCCTGGATCTCTGCTGTATTCCAGCAAAGACGAAAAAAACTCCTTTCCTGCCAGCACCTGTGGAGGCTGTGCGCCCCTTTCCCATTCTCTACGCCTGCCCTATTTCTCTGGACTGTGCAGAGAATCTGGGAGAGGGGAGAGGGGAGCCAGCAGAGAGAGCTAGAGACTGTTACTGGGGAAGGACAGGGGCCTTTTGGTAGAGGAGTTGGCAGAAATTTCTGGTCCTGAACATTTTGAAATAACAATAGCAGTAATATGTGTGGAAAAAACCAGGGATAGAGGTGACATATGTTCTGTTCCTCCCTGCAGAAAACTCAGGAAATACTCCCCCATGGTCGTCCCCTCCCCTCTCAGCATCTTGGCCACAAGAGCCCAAGCTCACACCAGCAGGAAGCTGGGATCAGAGGAGGTCGGACTTTCCAAGTGTGCTCATTTACATTCTGGTTTTGTGGTGGAGGGATCCCCTAAAGAGGGTGATGAGGAGGAGTGGGTGGGGAGAAGAAGAAGAGTCATACAAGCGACTTTGGTGGGGAAGGGAAGGTGTCTTCCTTAATTAACATGGTGACAACATTAAGAAAACAGGCTCCGCGAGTGGCTTGGAGGTGACTTGCACCTGTAATTCCAGCACTTTTGAGAGGCCAAGCCTGGCAGGTTTCTGGCCAGAAGTTTGAGACCAGCCCTGGGAAAGAATGGTGAAATTGGTCTCTACAAAAAATACAAAAATGAGCTGGGCGTGGTGGCACATGCCTGTAGTCCCAGCCACTTGGGGGGTTGAGGTTGGAGAATCACTTGAGCTCAGGAGGTGGAGGCTGCAGTGAGCCAAGATCACACCACTGCACTCCAGCCTGGGTGATAGAGTGAGACCCTGCCTCAAAAAAAAAAAAAAAAAAAAAGAAAAAAGAAAAGAAAGAGAGAGAGAGCGAGCAAGAGAAAGAAGAAAAAGGAAAGGAAAGAAAGAAGAGGCTTAACCAGGCGCAGTGGCTCACAACTTTAATCCCAGCCCTTTGAGAGGCTGAGGCAGGAGGGTCACTTGAGCCCAGGTGTTTGAAAACAGCCTGAGCAGCATAGCAAGACTCCTTCTCTACAAAAAATAAAAAATTAGGGGAGTATGGTGGTGTACATCTATAGTTCCAGCTACTCAAGAGGCTGAGGTAGGAGAATCCCCGGAGCCTGAGAGATCGAGATGGAGGCTGCAGTGGGCTATGAGCACGCCACTATACTCCAGCCTGGGCAACAGTGCAACAGTGTGAGACAGAAAGAAAAGAAAAGAAAAGAAAGACTAGCAGGGGTGGAGGCTCACACCTGTAATCCCAGCACTTTGGGAAGTGGAGGCAGGTGTCATCTGAGGTCAGAAGTTTGAGACTAGCCTGACCAACATGATGAAACCCTATCTCTACTAAAAATACTAAAATTAGCCAGATGTTGTGGTGGTGCGTGCTTGTAATCCCAGTTACTCAGGAGGCTGAGTCAGGAGAATTGCTTGAACCCGGAAGGGAGAAGTTGCAGTGAGTCAAGATCATGCCACTGCATTCTGGCCTGGGTGACAGAGCAAGACTCCATCTGAAAAAGAAAAGAAAAAAAAGAAAAAAAGGAAAAAAGGAAGGAAGGAAGCCAAGCAGAAAGGAAGGAAAAGAGCAAGCTCTTTCAGGGGTGTGTGTGTGAACTTTTTTCCTGATTACCCAAATAACACTTCCTCATTGTAGAATATTTGAAAAGGAGAAAAAGAAACATTATCCATAACCTTATCTCCCAGAGGCAATCATTTTACAATTTCGACGTATTTTTAAGAAAAACATGCCACCTCAATCCGCATTTAATTTTTCTGTGTCCCCTGCAGTCTTTATCTATATGCAAGCACACTACTGACATAGTGAACAATAAAGAGTCCTGTTTTTTTTTTTTTTTTTTTTTTTTGAGACGGAGTCTCGCTCTGCCACCCAGGCTAGAGTGCAGTGGCCGGATCTCAGCTCACTGCAAGCTCCGCCTCCCGGGTTTACGCCATTCTCCTGCCTCAGCCTCCCGAGTAGCTGGGACTACAGGCGCCCGCCTCGTCGCCCGGCTAGTTTTTTTTGTATTTTTAAGTAGAGACAGGGTTTCACCGTATTAGCCAGGATGGTCTCGATCTCCTGACCTCGTGATCCGCCCGTCTCGGCCTCCCAAAGTGCTGGGATTACAGGCTTGAGCCACCGCGCCCGGCCGAGTCCTGCTTTTTAACGTCCACATTTCAGTGTAAACATGAGTCCATGTTACAGGACAGCCTTCGCAACTTTAATTTTGTGGCACCACAATACACCCAGGCGTGTCATCAACTCACTCCCCATTATAAAGAACATTGCGGCAAACGCCTTCCTGCTCCATGGACAGGGCCACTGGATGGACAGGGAAACTGGGAGTCTCAGCTCCTCTCCCCAGCTCCCCACTGAGGGGAACTGCCCTAAGTTCATGAAAATAGTTGAGGGGTGCGGTGAGGGCTAGTGAAGGTCCCTTGGCGGCCAGTCAGAGTATCAGAGCCTGGAGTCCTAACTCTGACCTCTGATGTGCCTGTGAGATGGGGAATATGTGTAAGGTTGGGGGTGAGGTGGTTCTGAATAGATTTGTAGAGTGTGAGAAAAAAACGCGCTTGTGGGTGCCTCCTCCCTGAGTGCCTTTGCACAACATTGGCGCCCTCTGCTGTCCCTGCTCGTCTAACACTTTGGAAGTCCTTCTTTCTGTCTGACTGTAGATCAGTCTGTCCTTCCTGTCTCTTTTCCTTTTAGGGGGAGAGTATCATTTAACAGCAATGAAGCAGCATTCAGGGAATTGAAGAACAACTCTTTAGGTCCACCCTAAACCCAGTACCCAGAACTTTAGCCTCCTTTAGGAGACTTCCCTATTGGAACTACTCTCTCTCTCTTAGATATTGAGTTGGGGGTGGGGGTTGGGGACTGAGACAAGCAGCTGAGAATAAGGCAACAGGTTCCCTGAAGACCCTGTCCTAGCCACTCCCTTCTCCAGATGTGGCCCTGGGGAGGGATGGCTGTATTACAGCCGCAGAGAGAAACTGAGTGTTTCTCACCTCCAGCATCTGATAAGGGTGACACATGGGTATACGTGAGTACACGTGGGGTGGTTAGATGGGTCTTCCCTGCCTCTCCGTTAATTATGCAAATGGAGAAGTGGGGAATGGCTTTTTCCTAGTAAGTAACTCCGAGATTTCCGAAGTGTAAAGTTTAATAAGCCTTGTGCGGTGGAGGATTAGGGGCAGGGCTGGCTGCTTGCGGCTTGCCCAGTTGCAGAGGGGCTGCACTTATAAGAGCTCCACTTTTCTTTTTTTCTTTTCTCTTTTTTCTTTCTTTCTTTTTTTTTTTTTTTTTTTTTTTGAGACAGAGCCTCAATCTGTTGCCCAGGGTGGAATGCAGTGACATGATTTTGGCTCACTGCAACCTCCACCTCCCGGGCTCAAGTGCTCCTCCTACCTCAGCCTCTTGAGTAGCTGGGATTACAGGCAGAGCCACCACGCCCAGCTAATTTTTGTATTTTTTTTTTTTTTTTTTTTTTTTTGAGACTGAGTCTTGCTCTGTCGCCCAGAGCTGGAGCGACAGCTGTCTCGGCTCACCACAAGCTCTGCCTCCCAGGTTCACGCCATTCTCCTGCCTCAGTCTCCCGAGTAGCTGGCACTACAGGCGCCCGCCACAACGCCCAGCTAAATTTTTGTATTTTTGGTAGAGACAGGGTTTCACCATGTTAACCAGGATGGTCTCGATCTCCTGACCTCGTGATCCACCCGCCTTGACCTCCCAAAGTGCTGGGATTACA
>NW_022143121.1:0-4795 GCF_007565055.1 Rhinopithecus roxellana | reverse complement strand
CATCTCACAGAGTTACAACCTCTGCCTCAAGAAGCAGTTTGCTAACACTCTTTTCGTGGAATCTGCAAAGTGATATTTGGGAGCCTATTGGGCCACATGGTGATAAAGGAAATATCCTCACATAATAACTAAAGAGAAGCTTTCTGAGAAACTGCATTGCCAAGTGTGAATGCAACTCACAGAGTTACACTTTTCTCTTCAGTGATCAGTTTGTTAGCACAGTTTTCTGGAAATCTGCAATTAGATACTTCATAGCGCAATGAACATTACAGTGACAAGGAAATATCCACAGATGAAAACTAGAAAGAAGCTTTCTTAGAAACTTCTTGGTGATGTGTGAATTCATCTCACAGAGTTACACTTATGTTTCGTGGAGCAGTCCATTAACACTGTCTTTGAGGAATCTGAGAAGGGCTTCTTTGGATCACATTGAGGCCTACGCTGATAAAGGAAATTTCATCCGTTCAAAACGTGAAAGAAGCTTTCTGAGAAACTTCTTTCTGATCTGTGAGTTCATCTCACAGAGTTACAACCTCTGCCTCAAGAAGCAGTTTACTAACACTCTTTTCGTGGAATCTGCAAAGTGATATTTGGGAGCCTATTGGGGCCCATGGTGATAAAGGAAATATCCTCACATAATACCTAAAGAGAAGCTTTCTGAGAAACTGCATTGCCAAGTGTGAATGCAACCCAGAGTTACACGTTTCTCTTCAGTGATCAGTTTGTTAGCACAGTTTTCTGGAAATCTGCAATTAGATACTTCATAGCGCAATGAACATTACAGTGACAAAGGAAATATCCACAGATGAAAACTAGAAAGAAGTTTTCTTAGAAACTTCTTGGTGATGTGTGAATTCATCTCACAGAGTTACACTTATGTTTCGTGGAGCAGTCCGTTAACACTGTCTTTGAGGAATCTGAGAAGGGCTTCTTTGGATCATTTGAGGCCTACGCTGATAAAGGAAATTTCATCCGTTCAAACCGTGAAAGAAGCTTTCTGAGAAACTTCTTTCTGATCTGTGAGTTCATCTCACAGAGTTACAACCTCTGCCTCAAGAAGCAGTTTGCTAACACTCTTTTCGTGGAATCTGCAAAGTGATATTTGGGAGCCTATTGGGGCCCATGGTGATAAAGGAAATATCCTCACATAATAACTAAAGAGAAGCTTTCTGAGAAACTGCATTGCCAAGTGTGAATGCAACCACAGAGTTACACGTTTCTCTTCAGTGATCAGTTTGTTAGCACAGTTTTCTGGAAATCTGCAATTAGATACTTCATAGCGCAATGAACATTACAGTGACAAAGGAAATATCCAAGATGAAAACTAGAAAGAAGCTTTCTTAGAAACTTCTGGTGATGTGTGAATTCATCTCACAGAGTTACACTTATGTTTCGTGGAGCAGTCCATTACACTGTCTTTGAGGAATCTGAGAAGGGCTTCTTTGGATCATATTGAGGCCTACGCTGATAAAGGAAATTTCATCCGTTCAAACGTGAAAGAAGCTTTCTGAGAAACTTCTTTCTGATCTGTGAGTTCATCTCACAGAGTTACAACCTCTGCCTCAAGAAGCAGTTTGCTAACACTCTTTTCGTGGAATCTGCAAAGTGATATTTGGGAGCCTATTGGGGCCCATGGTGATAAAGGAAATATCCTCACATAATAACTAAAGAGAAGCTTTCTGAGAAACTGCATTGCCAAGTGTGAATGCAACCCACAGAGTTACACGTTTCTCTTCAGTGATCAGTTTGTTAGCACAGTTTTCTGGAAATCTGCAATTAGATACTTCATAGCGCAATGAACATTACAGTGACAAAGGAAATATCCAGAGATGAAAACTAGAAAGAAGCTTTCTTAGAAACTTCTTGGTGATGTGTGAATTCATCTCACAGAGTTACACTTATCTTTCGTGGAGCAGTCCGTTAACACTGTCTTTGAGGATTCTGAGAAGGGCTTCTTTAGACCACTTTGAGGCCTACGCTGATAAAGGAAATGTCATCGCTTCAAAACGTGAAAGAAACTTTCTGAGAAACTTCTTTCTGATCTTGAGTTCATCTCACAGAGTTACAACCTCTGCCTCAAGAAGCAGTTTGCTAACACTCTTTTCGTGGAATCTGCAAATGATATTTGGGAGCCTATTGGGGCCCATGGTAATAAAGGAAATATCCTCACATAATAACTAAAGAGAAGCTTTCTGAGAAACTGCATTGCCATGTGTGAATGCAACTCACAGACTTACGCCAGTGTTCTTTGGAGCCATTTCTTTGGACTGTTTCCGTGGATTCTGAGAAGTGATATTTCAGATAGCTTTGAAGAATAGAAGGAGAAAGGAAATATCCTTCAAGAGAAAGCGGAACCAAGCTTGTGAGAAACTGCTTGTGATATGTGAATTCATTTCACAGTGTTCTATCACCCGTTCTCGGGGGAGTTTCCTAGCACTCATTTTGAGGAATCTCAGATGTGATGTCTTGGATATCGTTGAATCGCATGCTGAATAAGGAACTATCCTCAGAGAAACCTGCAGAGAAGGCTTCTCAAAACTTCTTTGTTGTGGGTGAATTCAGCCCACAGATGTCCATCATTGTTTCCACTGAGAAACTCGCTAGCAGAATTTTCGCAGAATCTGCAATAGGACACACGGTGGCGCTCCAAGACCACAATAACCTCGTCTTACTACTAAGAAAGAAGCTTTCTGAGAAACGCTATGTGATGGTGAATTCAACTCACTAAGTTGCAGCGGTATTTCGTGGGCCGTGGCCTAGGCCTATTTGGTGTGGAATCTGAGAACAGATATTCCCGATCCCTTTGAAAACAATGGGCCAATGGAAACATCTTCCAATAAAATGAGAAAGAAGCTTTCTGAGAAACTTCTTTCTGATCTGTGAGTTCATCTCACAGAGTTACAACCTCTGCCTCAAGAAGCAGTTTGCTAACACTCTTTTCGTGGAATCTGCAAAGTGATATTTGGAGCCTATTGGGGCCCATGGTGATAAAGGAAATATCCTCACATAATAACTAAAGAGAAGCTTTCTGAAACTGCATTGCCATGTGTGAATGCAACTCACAGAGTTACACGATTCTCTTCAGTGATCAGTTTGTTAGCACAGTTTTCTGGAAATCTGCAATTAGATACTTCATAGCGCAATGAACATAACAGTGACAAATGAAATATCCACAATGAAAACTAGAAAGAACTTTCTTAGAAACTTCTTGGTGATGTGTGAATTCATCTCACAGATTACACTTATGTTTCGTGGAGCAGTCCATTAACACTGTCTTTGAGGAATCTGAGAAGGGCTTCTTTGGCCATATTGAGGCTACGCTGATAAAGGAAATTTCATCCGTTCAAACGTGAAAGAAGCTTTCTGAGAACTTCTTCTGATCTGTGAGTTCATCTCACAGAGTTACAACCTCTGCCTCAAGAAGCAGTTTGCTAACACTCTTTTCGTGGAATCTGCAAAGTGATATTTGGGACCTATTGGGGCCCATGGTAATAAAGGAAATATCCTCACATAATAACTAAAGAAGCTTTCTGAGAAACTGCATTGCCATGTGTGAATGCAACTCACAGACTTACGCCAGTGTTCTTTGGAGCCGTTTCTTTGGACTGTTTCCGTGGATTCTGAGAAGTGATATTTTCAGATCGCTTTGAAGAATAGAAGGAGAAAGGAAATATCCTTCAAAGAAAGCGGAACAAGCTTTGTGAGAAACTGCTTTGTGATATGTGAATTCATTTCACAGTGTTCTATCACCCTTTCTCGGGGGAGTTTCCTAGCACTCATTTTGAGGAATCTCAGATGTGATGTCTTGGATATCGTTGAATCGCATGCTGAATAAGGAACTATCCTCAGAGAAACCTGCAGAGAAGGCTTCTCAAAACTTCTTTTTTGTGGGTGAATTCCCACAGATGTCCATCATTGTTTCCACTGAGAAACTCGCTAGCAGAATTTTCGCAGAATCTGCAATAGGACACACGGTGGCGCTCCAGACCACAATAACCTCGTCTTACTAAAGAAAGAAGCTTTCTGAGAAACGCTATGTGATGTGTGAATTCAACTCACTAAGTTGCAGCGGTTATTTCGTGGGGCCGTGGCCTAGGCCTATTTGTGTGGAATCTGAGAACAGAATATTCCCGATCCCTTTGAAACAATGGGGCCAATGGAAACATCTTCAATAAAAATGAGAAAGAAGCTTTCTGAGAAACTTCTTTCTGATCTGTGAGTTCATCTCACAGAGTTACAACCCCTGCCTCAAGAAGCAGTTGCTAACACTCTTTTCGTGGAATCTGCAAAGTGAATTTGGGAGCCTAGGGGCCCATGGTAATAAAGGAAATATCCTCACATAATAACTAAAGAGAAGCTTTCTGAGAAACTGCATTGCCAAGTGTGAATGCAACCACAGAGTTACACGTTTCTCTTCAGTGATCAGTTTGTTAGCACAGTTTTCTGGAAATCTGCAATTAGATACTTCATAGCGCAATGAACATTACAGTGACAAAGGAATATCCAGAGATGACTAGAAAGAAGCTTTCTTAGAAACTTCTTGGTGATGTGTGATATCATCTCACAAGTTACACTTATATGTTTCGTGGAGCAGTCCATTAACACTGTCTTTGAGGAATCTGAGAAGGCTTTCTTTGGATCACATTGAGGCCTACGCTGATAAAGGAAATTTCATCCGTTCAAAACCGTGAAAGAAGCTTCTGAGAACTTCTTCTAATCTGTGAGTTCATCTCACAGAGTTACAACCTCTGCCTCAAGAAGCAGTTTGCTAACACTCTTTTCATGGAATCTGCAA
>NW_022143120.1:0-10990 GCF_007565055.1 Rhinopithecus roxellana | reverse complement strand
ACCTTCCAGTGCTTCCATGAACAATCCCAGGGCCACACCCTGGACCCACCTCCCCCAACGCAGAGACCCCCACCGCAGGCCCTCAGCCATGAGCATGGACACACAAGGCTCCCGGGGTGTGGGCAAAGGGTTGACACTGGCCCATAGTGTGGGCACCATGTCACAGGGCAAGACGGAGACTCAGCCCCCAGGGTAGCTGACCTTGGGCTGGGCCAGGGCCTGGCCACGCTGAACCAGACCTGAGCATCCTCAGGGGCCAGCCTCTCCCTGGGGGGTCCCCACAGAGGCAGCCATGGGCTGGGCCCACCTCAAGCCCAGCACCTTGAGGGCCACAGAGCCTCATGGCCTGGGCCACTAGTGGTTCCTTTGTGTCCTCTGGTGACAGGAAGCCCCCTTTCCCATCAGCCCAGTCTGTCAGCCCCTTCTGTCCTGGGGTGAGGCCTCTATGGTGAGGCCCATCGTCCTGGCTCCAACCTAGCACTCCTCGGGACCCACTCCCAGGCCCAGCTCCCTGCCAGACCCACACACCCAGCTAACACCAGCCTCACCCGTCCTGCCCCACGGGGGGCACCCTCCACTCTCTTTCACTGTCCCTTCTCTGTCCCCTCTTCCTGCCTCTCCACCCTATCCGCTAGGCCCTCATTGTCCGCCCTCCTTCCACCACTCCTGAGAACCCTCCCGCACGTCAGCACCCATCCCCACACCTGCTCACCAGGCCTGGCTGGGCCTGACCCTCTCCCGAGGTGAGGGCTGCAGCCTGGTCGGCTCCCTCATCGGCACAGACTTGTTTCTGCCACAACAGCAGGTGAGGAATGAGCAGACCACGGGCTAGCCAGGTCTCCGCGGCCTGCCCCGGGGCCGTGATGCTCCAGAGTGGTGCAGTGAGGGAGGAGCTGCAGGTGGCTGACAGCTGGCTGAGGCAGAACGCGCTGATCGGGACTGCCCAGAGGGGAGGTGGGCCCCTGGGCTGAGGGAGCCTTGAGAAACAGAGCTGAGCCCTGGGCAAACAGCACCTAAACCTACCTCACTGAGCTCTCACCACCCCACAAACCCACCACACTCCTCCCTGCCGCTTCCCAGTCAGGCTGGGAGCTGAGTGCTGGTCACTCAGGGTTTAACCCTCATGTCCACCTTGCATTGGAGGTGGCCAGCTTGTCTTTCGATGATGGAGGGAGATGGCGGGGGCGCCCATCAGGGTCTACCTGACCACAGCCTTTGCCTTCCTCTGGATGCCTCCCCTTGGGAAGCCCTGTGAGAAAGAGGCCTGAGTGCCCCAGGGGAGAACCTCACACTTCCCAGAGGAAGTTGGGCTGGGGGCACTGGCCCCTAACCTGGAGCGCTGGGCTAGACTTTGGAGGCTTCCATGTGTAAGGAGAAGGCCCCTGGGAGGCAGAGGAGGAGGGCTGGGAGGTCCCCGGGTGAGGCATCCCCTGGGCCACACCTCAGCACCTGGCTTCCCCCCTCAGTTGCCAAGAAAATGCCACCTCCCCTGGTAGATGGCAGCACATGGAGCTCCCAGTCAGGCATAGGGTTTGCAGACCTCTGGGTCCTCAAGTCCCAAGTCCTGGTGTGGCGAATGCACCCCAGAGCTCGGCTGCCGGTGAAAAGCCTGGCTTCCAGGTTACCTGCAGCCAGCTTGCCTCAGGGATAATTGGCTCCCTGCAGCTCCTGCCAGGCCCCTGGCCTCCAGAGGAAGCTGTTGGGGAACAGGCTGGGCAGCACAGGCCCCAGAACAATCTCACTCGTGTCAGGGCCCCAGATACACCAAACAGCCCCTGCAGTCCCAGCGACAGCCCCTCAGGGAGGCCCATCCTGAAAGGCAGATGGTGGGAGGAGGAGGTGCTTCCTGGAGGCCATCGTGCCCCGGGAGAATGGTTTATTCTCAACCTTGATATTCAGGTCTATATGCTGGGAAGATGGGAGCTGCAGACCCCGCTGACGCCCAACCCTGCCCCCAGCCCCGATCTCTCCCAGCCTGGCAGCTCCTCCAGTCTCACACACAAGAGCTCCAGCAGGTCCCAGCCTGGCCATGGCCCCACCTGGCTGCACACCTCTGTCATCGGGGCCCATCACCCCTTGGTGCCCTCTGTCCAGCCTCCAAGAGCCCGCACTGAAGTCTACAGGTCCCTTGGCAGGGTCTCAGGTGACTTTTGAGGAGCTGGCGAAACTACAAGCTCTCTCCTGGGACCCAGCATCAATTCAAAAGCTTGCCTTCCTCTCCAGGGCTCAGGACTGACACCTGCCCAGGGCATCCATGCACGAAAGGGCCCCTGCTCCAAGCACCTGTCTAGCAAATGACAGCCCAACTCAGCAAATGCCCACACCTGCCCGAGGGTCCCCAGGATATGGGCTGCCTGGTCCTGCTGACTGAAGGCTCCGGCACCCGCATGAGGGTGGGGTTGTCTGACTCCGGCACCTGCCCCAGGAATAACCCCTGTGGAGGGCTGCTGGCCAGGTAGACACCCCACTGAACTGGCTTCGTCTCACTCTTCCCTGAAGCGTGTTTTCAAGGACAGAGGCAATGTGAAACAAAAGAGTTGACTGATTAAAGAAGCACCCTCCTACCACTAACAAAAGATGGGCCAGAGCCAGCACTGTATGCCACAGCACCCAGAACAAAGGCCTCGTGCCCTGTCCCAGGCTGGCCGTGTGTCCCCTCCAGGCCCATCACTGGGCTTCCTGACCACCTCATCTCCACTGTCCCTGGTAGCTGCCCTCATTGCACCCTCCTCCATGGTGCCCTCTGAATGAGGCCACTGAGGGGACATGGATGACTCCAGCTGGCATGACCTTGCCCATCCCTTGGGGCTGCAGCACAGTGGCCACCCTCTCCTCACTGCTGGGAATGTTCTGGAGCTGAGTTGGTGCAGGGAGGGTGGAGAAGAGGCCCCGAGCCCTCCGCACACCTACCCTTGGCAGCAGTTAGCAGCGGCTGGGGAGAGAAGGGTGTGAGCTCTTGCAGATATGGCACCCCAGGGTGTCCTGTGCCAGGGGACACTGGGCATGCAGGGGCTGTCGGGGCACAGCAGGCTCTGCGGAGCATCGAGGGTGCCCTGACAGCATGTGTAGGGGAGCAGGGTCCCAGTCTCAGCACCGTCCAGTCAGATGGGCCTGGCCTGAGTTCCAACTGCCTCTCCCAGCTCTTTGACCCCAAACATCATGGCTTTCTGGCCTCTGGAATGGAGTTGGGGAGAGACGAAAGCCTCACCGGGGGTGGAGCAGGACCCACAGAGTCCTGTGGAAGTGCATGGCAGCTGTGAGCCTTTCATTCTGAGTATCTGAGACCCCAGGAGGGGCTGGGCGCTCGTCTGGGTTGAAATCCCACAGTGAGGGGCGGCGGCCGCAGCCAGGATGCACCATTCATTGCCATTGATGAGGTCTGGGAAAAGAGGTGGTTTGGGGGACATTATCCGGGGTCCCTGGGCTGGAGGGTCCCGTCTTTGGAACAGAGGGGCTGAGGGCCATTCCAGAACAGTGCCCAGGAGAGAATGGGCTCTAAGCCGTCTGCCCAGGCCCCTCTGCTGTGTGTGGCTCTGTGCTGAGTGCAGGGCCCCCAACCCCCCGGCCTGTTTGATGGCTTCTCCCCTCCCCTCTGCTGCATGGTCCCCTGGAGCTCTCCCTTCCCCACATGGGGCTGAGTTAAAGAGAAAACTGATTCCAGCAGACGAGGGGAGGAACAGCCCTGCTGGAGGCAAGGTGGGCATGGGGGGAGTTTGTCTCCCCCATGCGCAGGCAGTGGCTGGGGGAGTGTCTTTGGTGGGGGATGAAAGCTCAGACTCTGGCCTGTAGGTCCCAGCTCTAGGCTTCCCAACCCCCAGGCTCCCCAAAAGGTCTGTAGTGTCCAGGGCACCCAGACCCCGATCTCGGGTGGAGGGGGCACGGTGCCTCCCACAAGCGGCTCTCTGCCCAGCCTCAGGGCTCCTCACACACACCCAGGGCTTCTGGAGTGGGCAACTCCTGCATCCTCTGCTTCCCTCAGCTCAAAACCAGGGCAGGTTTGAAACGCGTGTGCAGCTCATCATAGACACGGGTTTGGAATTTCCAATGGGGGCCTCCCATTTCACAGAATATTGCCCCACGTTAGACACTCTCAAGGAAAGGAAATGGGGGCTGGGAGGGACCAGGGCCTGTGGGAGGTGGGGCTGGGGGAAGCAGCCTTGGGACCCTTTCCCTCTCCTTTCAATCTGGCTCAGATATTTTTTAGATGAAATAAAATCTGATTCATGGTGGTTTCTGCACTGCCCCCAGGGTCTGGGGTCAGAATTCCCCCGCTGGGGCACAATAGGTGCCATTTCCCATGTTTTGGGGCTCAGGGAACAGGATGTGAGTCATGAGGGGAGGGGCTTGGGAAGGTGGGGATGGGCAGCTGGAGGCTGTGGGCCAGCATCCTGGTGTGGCAGCCTCCACCACGGCAGGCGCGTCCCTTGATGCCCAAGGCCCAGGGCCCCCTCCAAGGTGAGCAGCTGGGTCTCTGGGGAGGCCAGGCTGCCTGTAGTGGACCAGCTGTACCCTGGAGCCCTGTGCTAATGCCCATCCTCAGATGCTCCCAGCTCCAGCTTGCCTCAGGGCCTTGGCCCTGGGGGCCCCTCCCAGCCTCCTGTCCTGAGGCCTTCAGAGCCTGTGGAAGCAGCCCCACCTGAGTTCCAGCTCTGCAGAGTCTGCTTTGGGCCGCATTTCCTCACTGCAGGCCCAGCTGGCTCTCAGCATGGTATCTGCCCGGGTGCCTGCACCACAGAGACTGGGGTATGGAGGATGGCAGGCTCCCAGGGACCCTCTGGGGCCGCTCTCCAGGTTGGGTGCATGCTGGACACTCACTCCATTCTGCCCTCCATTTGCCCATGCTCCGTCCACCCAGCCAGGCCTGGAGGGTCAGGGGTGTGTGGGTGGGTGCTGCTCAGAAGCCCTGGCTATGGGGCAGGGGGCCCAGCCTCAAGACTGCGCCTGGCCCTGAGCGTGGGCGCAGCCTGGCTCCCCAACTCTCCCTCCCCATAAATAAAAGATTCCTTCTTCCTTCCAGCTTGCGCAGCCGCCGCCTGCTCACCGGCCCGGCCCTTTGTGCCCACGCGTTGCCATGGAGATAGGCGATTCAAAGGCCTGGCACTTCAAGGCTTCCCTCCTCTCTGGCGGGCCGGGCGGGGGTAGCCGGGATGGTTGCCCGAGCCCCAGTGGGTGCCGCCTCCTCTCTCCGTCCAGCAAAATGCCAGATCCTGCCAGGGCTAGGGCAGCCACCAATGCTCACTCTGGTGTGGGTGGCTGACTCTGGCCCCTACCCTGAAAACAGATGCGCTTTTACAGGAACCTTCTTCAAAGTTTGATAGAATAAGGGAAACTGAGGCACAGCTGGTCCCTTGGCCACCCTGGGGAACACAGAGCTGACTCCCTGTCTCATGCACCTTTGGCACAGTGGGCTGCTTCCGGCTGTGGCCAGGGTCACCAGGCTCCAGGATGTGGCCCTGGGAGAGGCTGCGCTTCCTCCATCCCAGCACGGACGACCCAGGGCTGGAAGCCGGGATTTGGGGTGAGTTGCACGGGAATGACTAATTTATCCACAAAGCCGTCCCCCCACTCTGCACGCCATGCGGGTTGGAGCTATCTCTGAGTCACCGTCGAGACGATGAGAATGTCGCAGGGTCTTTGAGGCTCTTCCACTCCCCCCAATCCTGTTCCCCACTCACTTTCTATCTCCCCACAATCTGCCCTTTGATCATCTCCTGAGACTCATGCAACTAGCAGAATCGACGGCAGCACTTTCTGGTTCAGCCACTGCCTCCCACCTACCCCACTGTGGCAGCCACTTGGCATTTGTTGCCTGCTCGCTGTGGCAGTCAGGCAAGTCTGGGACCCCTTCCAGCCTCGGTTTCCTCTCCTGTGTAATGGAAGCAGTCGTCCACTCTTAACAAAGTCCAGAGATGTCCGGGGACCAGGTCTCTGTGCTGGGCCTGGGAACAAGACACCTGATTTTGGCAGAGATTCTGTCCCCCTTGCTCCACCCCATGAACTGTGGTGAGGTGACCGCTCACAGAGTTACTTCCCGGCCCCAAGTGGCTGGCCCATTAGGGACTTCCGGGAGTCACAGGTTGCAGGGAAGGAAGCCAGGGAGAGGTGGCAGAGCCGGCTGCACTCCAAGGCTGTCTCCAAGGGGCCCACCCTTGGCCTCCATCCACCCCTCCCTGGCCCGGACCCCTGTCCTGCCTCAGCAGCCCAGCCCACGGCAGCTGTCCCCTCGCAGGCTGCAGAGATGGTGGCCCTGGTCCCGGCCATGGAGCAGGCAAGGCATGTGGACATAAAGAAATACGGTTGTGCTGTGGCCAGGCCATGGAGGAAGCTCGGGGGACCTCGATGTCTGGCATTAAGACCTCCTGGGAGTGGGTTGTCCCTTCTGGAAGGGTGCTGGGGACAGCCGTGTGGCCCTTTTTGGTGGAAGGATCCCACATCCCCAGGCAGTGCCATCACATCCCCTGATAAGCCCTGAAGCCAGGCATGAGGATGCAACTGGCCCGGTCCCGGTGGGGAAGGAAGAAGTGCAGCTGGGCTCCGGCTCGCCAAGCGCTGATCGCCCGTGTCCTGGGTCAGAAAGCAGGAGGCTTTTGTGCACTCGTGGGCCTCGGGACTGGGTCAGGGCTCAGGCTCCCCAGACAGGAGAAAGTGCACGCAGGGCCACCGGCTCCTTGCCTTCCGTGCTCGAAGCCCTGTCTTAGGTGCTTGGTGCTCTTCTCTGTGTCCTGGGTTTCCAGCAGGCCTGCCCCGCCCCAGGACTTTGGGGAGGCTGGGACTGACCACAATCCCCCAGGAACAAGGCAGATGATTGATAGAACTGGGCCCTGCCTGCTCTCCCAGCCCCCAGAGCCCCCAGAGGTGAGCTCCAGGCGTCACCAGGGTTAATTTGGGAGCCCCTGCCCCATAGAGGAAACCCCCTGCGCCAGGCAGAGCCCCGCTTGGCCCTCGCTTCAGCCGAGGGCTGTGGCCCACGCTGCCACCTCCCCTGCTCTGCAGCGGAGCTAGATGATGGCCGCTCTGTCAAGGGGGCCACTTGGCCAGGACTAGTTCAGGTGATAGTTCCGGGCTTTGACCCTGGCCTGTCTGACCTGCAGGCTGAGCATCCCCCACCACAATGTTTTCTACAGGGTGGACTGGAAAGGAAGCCAGAGACCGGAGACCCAGCCACAGCCACGCAGGAGAGGGGTGGTCAGGGCTGAGGCTGCTGCCCCTGGCCTGAGAGCAACAGCACCATGTCCCTCCATCTGCCATCTGCACACAGGGTCACCTCCAGCCCACAGGGCAAGGGGGCCAGGGCCGGTCCTGAGTGCAGGGGTGTCCTTGGCAGGGTGAGAGTCAGCCTAACTCAGACTCCACTGCCACACTTGCAGTGAGACTGACAGGTGGAATAAACCCATCAGGCCCCCCACCACCAGGAAGAGCTCTTCAGAGTGGCCCAGGCCCGGTCCTGTCCCTGAGAGAGGGGTGCTGCTGGTGCGCCCTGAGCAGGGGCTGGGCTGGGCCCTACTGCTTGGTTCTGTCTATCTCGGATTTTTGGTAACAAGCCCGTCTTTTTTCTTTTTTTTAATAAACTTTTTAACTTTAGAACAGTTTTATTTTTGCTGAAAAATTGAGAAGACGGTACAGAGAGATCCCATCTACCACACACCAGTTTCACCGTTGTGAGCATCTCGCATTGGTAGGTTGGAGCTGCTGAGCTCCATCATCCGTGCAGTGCGCATGTTTCCTTCGTCCTTACCCATGTCCTTTTCTCCATACCAGGATCTGACTTTGGTCATCGAAATTGCCAAAAACAAGGGGACACAGGAGTGTGTTTGGCCAGGTGGGCCACCTGCTGCTGCTGCCGCCAGATGTTCATCCCAGCCCCCCACGCACTCTGGGGACTTTTCAAAGGGTCTCACGTGTTGGGTCCCAGAGACACCCTCGTGGGCCTCGGATTCCTCCCCTGTGATGAAGGCCGGGGCTGCTGGTTCCTCCATACCACGCTCAGCCCCCAGCAGGCAGGCAACAGGGCCTTGTCCCACTGTAGCTGTGGTCAGGTGGTCCGGGGCTGGACGGTCCTACAGGGAGCTAAGGCCCCCACCTCGAGGTCTCCCTGCCCAAGACACCAGTGGGGTTGGGGTGGGCCAAAGGCCCGTTCCTCCAGGGGCCATAGGAGGGGCTTCTTAATCTGAGGGTGAGAGGGTTTGGGAGGTGACACCCCAACTCCCACCCTGATTCTCACCCTCCACTTCTTGCCCCACAAACTATCACCATGACTGTCCACCTCCACTTCTCACCCCCACCTCTCACCCTTACCTCTCACCCCACCTCTCACTCCTACCTCTCACCCACACCTCTCACCCCTACCTCTCACCCCACCTCTCACCCCTACCTCTCACCCCCACCTCTCACCCTACCTCTCACCCCCACCTCTCACCCTACCTCTCACCCCCACCTCTCACCCTACCTCACCCCCACCTCTCACCCCCACCTCTCACCCTACCTCTCACCCCCACCTCTCACCCCTACCTCTCACCCACCTCACCCCACACCACCCCACCCTCACCCCCACCTCTCACCCACCTCACTCTCACCCCCACCTCTCACCCACCTCTCACCCCCACCTCTCCCACCCCCACCTCTCACCTCCACCTCTCACCCCACCTCTCACTCCTACCCCTCACCCCCCACCTCTCACCCCACCTCTCACCCTTACCTCTCACCCCCACCTCTCACTCCTACCTCTCACCCCCACCTTTCACCCCCATCTCTCACCCTACCTCTCACCCACACTCTCACCCACACCTCTCACCCCTACCTCTCACCCCCACCTCTCACCCCTACCTCTCACCCCCACCTCTCACCCCTACTCTCACCCCCACCTCTCACCCCCACCTCTCACCCCCACTCTCACCCACACCTCTCACCCCTACCTCTCACCCCACACCTCTCACCCACACCTCTCACCCTTACCTCTCACCCCCACCTCTCACTCCTACCTCTCACCCCACCTCTCACCCCTACCTCTCACCCCACCTCTTACTCCTACCCCTCACCCCCCACCTCTCACCCCCACCTCTCACCCTTACCTCTCACCCCCTCACCCCACCTCTCACCCCACCTCTCCCCACCCCACCCCATCTCTCACCCCTACCTCTCACCCCACCTCTCACCACCCCACCTCTCACCCCCACCTCTCACCCCACCCCACCTCTCACCCCCACCTCTCACCCCCACCCTCACCCACCTCTCACCCACACCCTCACCCCACTCACCCCCACCTCTCATCCCCACCTCTCATCCCCACCTCTCACCCCTACCTCTCACCCCCACCTCTCACCCCTACCTCTCACCCCACCTCTCACCCACCTCTCACCCCCACCTCTCACCCCCACCTCTCACCCCACCTCTCACCCCCCCTCTCGCCCACCCCTCTCACTTTCCAGCTCTCACTCCCTCTATTTCTCCCCTGTCAACCTCTTCCTGCCCCGCGCTCAACCTCCACTGAAAAGGTGGCCTTTTCCCCAGATAGCTGGACAGGGGCTGGACCGGACAGATTGCTGGCAGGGGAGGCACACTTGCTCTTCTTTGGTGAGAGTGGCTCTTGCCTCCTATGATCCTGGAGCTCAGGCCTGCCCAGCATCCCTCCTGGGAGGCAGCAGGGTGGGTGTGTTCCTGCAGACGTGGACAGCCCACCTTGGCACTCAGGCACCAGCGATCCAGCCCCTCCTCCAGCAGCCATCCTGGATCACTCCCGCTGCTCTAGCTGACTGGCATCTCAGCACCTCCCCAGTGAATGTCCCCAGGCCCTGCAAACTCGTTCTGTCAGTCCCCAGCCCGCTCTGGGACCCCTCTGGGATGCTCCTTTCCTCGAGTCCTCTTCCTCCCACGGTCTCCATTCCCGTGGATTCTCCTGCTGGGAAGTAGATCTCACCCCATTTCACCATCAGGGAGACTGAGGATAGGAAGGTAAAGGGACTGCCCAGAGTCATGCCTGTGGGAGGCCTGGGACTTGCTGGTGGCCTGTGATGGTTGGGCAGGGGGTGGGGACGACTAGAGTCCCCAGGACCACACCTGGCAGTGGAGGCCTAGGACGAGGGGCTGGGGCCGGACATGGCCTCTGTGCTGCCACTGTTGAATGTGACGCTGCTCCTGAGAAGCAAGACAAGAGACAAGCAGGCCTCTGCTAACGGGGCGCTAACAAAGACAAGAAGGGTGAGCAGGCATCAGGAGCGCGTGGGGACTCGGGGTGGAACGGCCATGAGAACTTGGCCCACGGCCATATCAGTGGTGTCAAGGAGAGGATGGATGCCAGCTGTTTTTTATTTTATTTTATATGTTATTATTTTGTTTTATTTTATTATTTTTCTAGAGGGTCTTGCTCTGTTACCCAGGCTGAAGTGCAGTGGCACAATCATGGCTCACTGCAGCCTCGAACTCCTGGGCTAACATGATCCTCCTGCCTCAGCCTCCCAAGTAGCCGAGACTACAGGCCTGTACCACCACAGCCAGATAATTTTGTTTTAATTTTTGTAGAGACTGGGACTATGTCCCCCAGGCTAGTCCCAAACTTCTAGCCTCAAGGGATTCTCCCCACTCCGCCTCCCAAAATGTGGGGATCACAGTGTGAGTCACTACACTCAGCCTGTTTTATTTTAAAATAATAAATATTTTAATTTTTATTTTAATGGTATCCTCTCCTCCACCCCATCTCCAGCGACCTGATACCCCCAGCTGTACCTGCAGGTGGTCCCCCTCCTCGCCCCCACTAGACATATCTGTGAGTACCTCACCCTGGCCCCACCAGACCTGCAGGCATCTCCCTGCCCTCCTAAGCAGCCCCCATAGGGAATCCCCACCCTGATGACGGCTGCCGTCCCTGGGGTGAGGGGGCAACATCTCACTGCAGCTTAGATCTGCATGTTTCTCATTCTGAGTGAAGGTCAGCAGGGGTGATGGGAGGTTCCTTTCATGCCTTTGCCCATTTTTCTCTTGGGCTGCTGCTCTTTTT
>NW_022143119.1:0-28330 GCF_007565055.1 Rhinopithecus roxellana | reverse complement strand
GAATCTCAAAGCAGTATGCAAAGTCAAATAAGCCAAATATGAAAGATGGCATACTGTATGATTCTGTTTTTGTGAAATTCTAGGAGAAGCTAAACTGTAGGGACAGAGATCAGATTAATGGTTGCATGGCCCAGGTTTGTGGGAGTGCACAGAATGAAAAGTGATATGAGGGAAGCTTTTGAGGTAATAAAATTCTGTGCCATGATAACACTCAGTTCTACACTTAAACTGCTGAATTGTATTACATGTAAACCACATGCAATTATTTTTTTTTTAAAAAATAAAAAATGGAATGGTAAGAGAAGCACCATTATTACTGAGAGTCTCTGCCTTAATCAATAACTGTTATGTGGTGCTATGTTTCCAAGTGTGATATATGGGTCTAGGAAACAAGGGGGTGGAAGAGAACAAGGTATTGCCTCACATCACCACAGAGAACCCAGTGAATGTCCCAATCAATCACCCAAGGATGATGTGTGCTTTCAACTTTAGGTTTTGCGATTCTAAAGGTCCTGGTTCTCAGAGGGCAAATGTTTTCATATTTCCATGTGGAGACACAATAAGAGTCCCATTAGATTTCAAGCTATGGCTGCTGTCCAGTCAGTTCAGGATCCTTGTGTCAAAAGACCAGCAGTCAAGGAAAGAGGACTCATGCTGGCTTGGGCAATGGACTGACTTTTGGAAGAGCTGGGTCTGTCGCTTCACATGGGGGAAGAAAAGAATATGTTTGTTGTTCAGGTGACCCACTAGTGGTCCTATGCTTGACTTCTAAATTGAAAAAAATGAAGTAATCTCAAACTTACAGAAAAGTTGCAACTAAGAAAATACAAAGGATTTTTTTTCAGTTGAATCTTTTGAGAGTAATTTGCCAAAATGATGTTCTGTTGCCCACTAACACTTCAGTGTGTACTTTTTAAATATGAATAAATTTTCCTACATAACCACAAAGGAATCATTAGCACCAAGAAATGAAATGACACTGCTATCTAATCTGCAGACACCATTCAAGTTCTGCCAATGGAAGCTGTGAAGCTGTGTCAACATTGTTGGTGACAGTTTCAGCCCTTGGTACGGTGGCATTTCAGTGGCACATCTAGAACCAACTGTGACAGCATCTCCAACAATGCAGGGCAGGCGTGGGCTCAGGGACTCCAGCCCAGGGGTATTAGCTTTGTGGCCTCTGGGAATCACTTGTTCATTTATATCTTCCAACCCTCTCCTCCCTTTTCCTCTTTCAGTTCTTCCAACATTGTATCACTAATCAGTTTCCTCTAGAGCTGAAGTACTTAGTTTCTGTTTTCTGGACTGGATCCTGGCTGATACACAGAACCAGTGGAGGACAGAGCAAAGGCTTCATTGTGACTGTTGGTGATACTCTTGAGGCCCTGCAATGTCTGTCCCAGCCTAGACGGAGATCTTCTTTGCACTGGAGTTCTCATCAGGTTGATTCATGAATATTCCAGTTATCCTTTCTTGCCAGGTGCATTAGGTGGAGCTGCATTTTCCACCCACTTTGAAATTAAGAATAACCATGTGGCTTGCTTGGCTAAGAGACACCTCAAGGAGGAAGTCTTAAAAATCAGGGCACAATCCCTCCCTTGGCTATGGAGGAAGCACATCTTCAGGGGAGCCCTCAGTCTGGTTTTGAAAAGACCACAGTGAATAAAGACTTTCTGCCCACAATGAACATGAAGCATGAGCAGGAAATTAATACTGCTGTTTCCAGCTACTTAGCTATGGGAGCTCTTTGTCCCGTTAACATAACCAAGGCTAACCTGATTCATACACTAACAATGGATTTGAAATTTCCTGAGGATTGCTCATCTCCGGAGTGGCAGTGTGTTTGGACTAGGCTGCAGACATCACTTTCTTATATAAACATGCTATTTCTGTAAAGTTAACACGTACTTGCTTCCTGCCCTTCCAACTTGGCTCACTGGAGGTGGATTTTTTTGGGACCCGTTATATGCATAGTGTTTGCATTTCTTAAAGACATGCAGAAGTTCAAGCTGTCGACATTGGGAATAGCAAGTGACCATCTCCAAGGCAGTTGCTTCTCCCTGTGTCATCACATCAGAGGGTTGTGTGAGATAATCTTTTTATTTATAAGATGAAATTCGTAACTTTCAGAGGTCTGCCTCTTTCTTCTTTGCATTCCTGGCCTGCACACTGGCATCAAAAAAGCCTGCACATTTGAGGACAACTTCAGGAGAGTGATTGATTTCACTGAAGCCAGAGTTTAGAGGCCTTTCATGGGACATTGCAGACATACGGCTCTCCTCATCATTCAGAGAGGTTTTGTACTTATTTCAGGGGATTTTTAATTATTAATTTTTTTAAATTCAGAATTTAGGAATGCATCATGCCATCAAATAACCAATAATCCATAATCCCAGTCTTCATTTAATTACACATCTTTACTCTGACTTTGTACATATGACAAGTTTAACTTGTCAAGTCAGCAAATTGGCTCTAGTTAAAATCATTTATAAAACACATAGACGAGAATGCAGTCATGTTGAACACATCAAGCTCCCTCCTCCCCCAGGTTTCTGAGTACAATGAATTATCTGGGACACTATTTCTCCTGCTTTTCTTCTGGTTAACTCCTACACAGATAAAAGTCTCCTTTCTCAGAGAACTTAATGACCTGATCTCCAATGTAGGTTCTCTTATTGTATTCTGTATTTTTGTTCTTTTTTTTTTTTTTCTTTTTATTTTTTTTTATTATTTTAAGTTCTAGGGTACATGTGCATAACGTGCAGGTTTGTTACATATGTAAACTTATGCCATGTTGGTGTGCTGCACCCATCAACTCGTCAGCACCCATCAATTCATCATTTATATCACGTATAACTCCCCAATGCACTCCCTCCCTCCTCCCCCTCCCCATAATAGGCCCCAGTGCGTGATGTTCCCCTTCCCGAGTCCAAGTGATCTCATTGTTCAGTTCCCACCTATGAGTGAGAACATGCGGTGTTTGGTTTTCTCTTCTTGTGATAGTTTGCTAAGAATGATGGTTTCCAGCTGCATCCATGTCCCTACAAAGGACGCAAACTCATCCTTTTTTATGGCTGCATAGTATTCCATGGTGTATATGTGCTCAATCTTACTTAACAAATTGGTAATCATATACTTTTTTTTCGTAGTTCTATGTTGACATCTACATCTCTGCTAGATCATAGGGACCAAGAGGATAAGGGCCACTCTAGAAGAAGACAGCTCACCATCATATTGCATCATCTAGAACACTCCTTGGAACAAAATAATGACTCAACTTATATTTTGTTGAATGAGCTAACTGGTTAATAAAAAGGCAGAACATACTCGTCCCCTGTGCCTTTGCTCATCACTTAGCCTTGCGGTACCAACTTATAGCTGTGTGACCTTGGATAAATTACAGAACTTCTCTGAGCCTAGGTTTCCTCTCATCTCTAAGATGTGAATTAAATAGTACCTACATGTAATCAACTTAGTCTATTTTTCCCCTGCCCAGGATATGGATCCTATTGGAGACCAATGCCTCATAGTGGGAGGTTTGATGGAAGGTGACCCACCTTCCACTGGAGGGAACCCCAAGGTGACAAATCAACCTTCTCCCTGCAACCCCAGGAGCTAAGACATGAGAGTATGACTGAAGTTTAACTAATCAGTTGCCCTTCTGGGACATTGATCCCAAGGGAGTGTTACAAAGAAGGAGAGGAGCGTTGAGATGTTGTTGGTCATGGCTGGGGCAGCTCAGGCAGTGTTGGGTCAGTAGTGGGGCGTCCTAACCAGATGGCTCTTGGAGATGACTGTGAGCCGTGGCCTATAACCTCCCTCTCCTCATTGCCTGAGCCTTGTCCTCTAATTGCTCTAACACCAATTTTATAGGATACATCAGAGGCATCTAAAATACTCCATTTCTATGCATTAGCCCTTGGTTTCTGTGAGTAGCCACTAGGAACTCTGACTATATAAAATGTTTATGAAGATTAAATGAAATAATGCATTTCAAGAGCACTAGAACTTGGTGCTTGACAAATGCTCACGAGTGTTCGCTTTTGTGCTGTGCTCATGTGCTTCTGTCTGTTTACCTTTTCCGATATAAATAAATGAAGAGGATAATATTGTATATATTGTCTAATGTTCAATTATACAAACAAAATAAATAATATGACTGAGACACAACAGGTTCTCTGCATAGCTTCAGAGCCACAATAAACATTCAATTATCTGTTTGTTCATTTAGTTAATCTGTCATTCAACAAATATTTACAGGACACCTTCTATGTGTGGCACCCTGTGCTAGACACTAGAAATACTGAGCACTGGACATTCTATGAAATAAATAGAAAATCAAGACAAGAAGAAAAGATAAAAAGAAGAAAAGTAAGACAAAAGCTGCAGGGAAGATTGAGGAAACAGCAAACTACATGTCCTGGGAGGGGTCTGTATTACTTCCGTGGATTCTAGCCACACCTACCCAGTGACAATTGCCTTGTTACTTGATGACGTTTGGTCT
Organism: Rhinopithecus roxellana; assembly: GCF_007565055.1. Classification (NCBI taxonomy): domain Eukaryota; kingdom Metazoa; phylum Chordata; class Mammalia; order Primates; family Cercopithecidae; genus Rhinopithecus; species Rhinopithecus roxellana. The sequence goes on along the minus strand of NW_022143119.1, from coordinate 23,826 downwards.
GGGGAACAAAGCCCTGGACTGGGAAGCATGTCTTGAGTCTGGTCCCAGATCACCACCACCTTGGGCCCCACTTCCTTACATGTAGCCCATGTCCCCACAGGGATTTGATGAGAAAACATCAAGATAATAAATAGATAATTACTTGAAAATTCTCAAGTTATTGAGACTTCTGTTAGGTCAGCCATGATTATCACTGTTACTAATATTGTAACGAGTGATTTATACTTCTGATATTTCAAAATTTGACATTTTTTAGCCTCAAAGTGCACAGTTCTAACGTTTTGACGAATGCTGAAGAAAAAGTTTCTTTCCTTTCTAAACAAAATTTAATGGACATGAAATACACTTTGCCATTTTATGGTGGATTTTAAGAATTTCTATTAAAAGCCTTTTGCTTTTTGGAAAATCGAGGATGAAGGAGAATATGTTTAGGTTGTTTTCTGTCCTGAGAAAAGTAAGATCCTTACAGGTAGCCTCCAGTTCAGATTTCAGCGTTTTACTGAATCCCCATGAAAAGACACCCAATATCTCTCCAAGTGTCACTGCCCAGGATTTCAGATTCTTGGTGTGCTAGATGATGCCCAGTGTCTTAGACCTGGTTACCAAAACAGTAATTCACTGTGACACAACAGCATGGGCTTACTTTAGCTTAATCTAAAACAAAGAGGAAATGCAAGCTTAAAGGAGGAAAGAAACTTCAACATGATAGAGTCCAGCAGCTTCATTTTACCGACCAGGAAACCAGTCTGAAGATAACAAGCAGCTCCTCCAAGTACCAGTCACAGCAACCCCCTCCTCTCCTCACTTCTCTTCCTGCCCTACCTCCCAGCCTCTCCACCACTCCTCATCTCCCTCTTACTCCTGTTATTTCTTTCTCTCTCAGTGGAACCAAGTTGCACCACAGAAAACGCCCTGTGGAAACACGCAGGATTTTAGGGCTTATCATGCGTGAGTTTGGTTCGACTCATTCCTTTCCTCACTGTTCCTTTTATTTTTATTTTATTTATTTTATTTTGTTCTATTTTATGTTATTTTTGAGACAGAGCCTTGCTCTGTCACCCAGGCTGCAGTGCAGCGGTGCGAAATTGGCTCAATGCAACCTCCACCTCCCAGGTTCAAGCGATTCTCCTGTCTCAGTTTCCAGAGTAGCTGGTAGTACAGGCACATATCACCACACCCTGCTAATTTTTGTGTTTTCAGTAGAGACGAGGTTTCACCATATTGGTCAGGCTTGTCTCGACCTCCTGACCTCAGGTGATCCACCCGCCTCCACCTCCCAAAGTGCTGGGATTGCAGACGTGAGCCAGCATGCTGGGCCCTCACCATTCCTTCTATAACAGGTAGGCATTAGTCTTCATATTGCTACCACAGTGCCCTAAGTCCTTCTAAATTTTAAACATCAAATCCACTTCCCTGGTCTTTTTGGGGGACAGCTGGTGGGAAATGCATGCACCAAGACACGGGATGGTTCTGAGACTCTCTGGCTCTCCCTGTTGTACTCTGAGTTCTGCCGCTGACCTAGGAGGGTAAAACACCTCTAGCATTCGACATGGGAAAGGACCTATTGGATCCATTGCTTAATTGACCCTTACTTCTAAAACAGTGCAAGGGTTCTCACGTCTGTAATTGTGTTAGAAAACCAGCTTCTGCAGTCATCAATCTTCTTAAAGTAATTTAATCAGAACGAATTTGGAAAGACTGCCTCAAACATGGCTGATACACAGGAGATGGAAGACATGCCTTTATTGGGGACCTCGGAAAAGGAAATTCTCTATGCAGTTCACCAGAAAAAAAAAAAAAAGAATTTCTCTGCGAAACCCTTTATTGTCAGCACTTTTTCCAGTTTCTCCTGAGTCTTTTTCCTTAGATGCTAAGCTTCTTTCTAGACGGAACAGTCAGTTCTCCAGGCTCACCCAGGACAGTGTCCTCTGTGTATACCAGAAAACAAGGGTCCCTTAACATGTGGTTGACGGAGCAAGAAAAATAACTTCGATAAGTTTTCCGTTAAAGGTGTTCTTACTGCAGAAAGAATACACAGCGACATTCAAATTATGGGTTTTTTTCTGCCTACAAAAACTGCATGTCATGTGACCCAGTTTTTCCACTTTTAGATATCTGTCCTAGAAACACGATTCCATGCAGGAGATAGAAAGTTGTAAAGATTGCCATTCTCACCTTAGTAATAAGAAGAACCTGGATAATCTGCAGAATCATAACTTCTCTTGAGCTTATCGTCAAGCTGACAGCTATCTTTGCAAGGCTGCCAAGTAATCTGGATCCCAAAGACTGACAAAGTGCTCCCAGGAGAGGTGGCGTGTTTCCCTTTAGCACAGCACAGGAGAAAGAGTTGTTTATAAAAAGGGCAAAGAGAAATCACCAAAATTTCATCAAATGATTAAAGCAAGGGCTAGTGGGTCCTTTGGAATGGCTGGGGGTGGGGAGTCTCTAGCACAAAAAGGAGTTTGCACTCCCTTGCAAGCTCCTTTGCATGAGTCCCGTTGGGTGCTCACAAGACAAATTGGAGTAGGAAGCCAGTAAGAGCCCCCAATGGGTGGTACAGATGAACGTCAACTTCTGCCCCCGACCTGAGTCCTGGCTCCCCGCTGAGTCCCGGCTGCCATCTGCTGGCCTTCACCTCTGACCTGTGGGGATTAGGAGTAGAAGAGAACCTTGCCTCCTCTGTCAGGGCTGTGGGTGGTGGAGGGGATTCCTCCAGAGAGGAAGAGAGTGTCTGGCTTGGAGATGAACAACAAAACCCAAACTGACTTGATTGACTCACCTCTACACTAATCTCTTCTCCATTTCCAGGTATACATAATTATCTCCTCAGTCTCTACTCTTTCACACAGTGTCCACTATTCAATTTTGACATAAGACAATTTTCTTTAAGAAGATTATGAAATACAAAATAGAGCAAGCTAAATATTTTTCAGGAGATAAAGCAATCAACAAAATTGGACTCAGAGATAACCCAGAAGATGAAACTGTTGTACAGCCAAACTGAGGTCTCCTCACCTGGTGCAATAAAACCAGATATCCACATGGAGGTTTTGCAGAAAGGAACTCATTTATCTGCAGGGCACCAAACAGGGAGGACCAAGTGGCTAATGCTCAAATCTCACCCTCCCCAGTGGCTTGCAGGTTAGGGGTTTTAAAGACACAGGTAAATTTCAGGAAGGCAGAAGAAGCTACAGCTACAGGTAAAATTGTAAATTGATACATGGAGGGTATACATTGGTTTGGCCTAAGAGGGGCGAGATGTCTTGAAGTAGGGGCTTACAGGTCGTGGGCTGATTCAAATATTTTCTGATTTGCAATTGGTTAAGAAAAAGAAGCTTTGTTTAAAAATTCGGGGTCACCAGAAAAGAACCTCAGCTCTGACTTATGGGTGTGACTTTCTCCAGGTCCCTCAGGACGAAATTTAGAACAAAGAGCTGTGGTCAGAGTTCAGTCTTCAGTTCCCCCTTATCTGAGGTCTATGTGCCAGTGGGTGGTGGGGGTCCTTGGTGGGGATCTGGGTTTCTGAAAGATAACTCAGGGACATATGTTGAGATGCTATCTTCAGTTTCTATAGGGAAAGCAAACGTCTCTGGCCTCTAGCTTCCTTGACTATTGTTTTAGGCTACCTTGCTTATCAAGCTACTTCCTTATTTCTCACGGCTAGCTAGATACCTGGAATTTCCCTTGAAGGAACTCAGGGTTTTCCTTTATTTTCATGCTTGTGGGCCCACTAGACAACTTTAAGGTAACTATTTATTAATGTGTTAAATGCTGTGATGGAAAAGGTGGATGGCGTACATGAAGTTTATATCAACCAATGGGTAAGGGTTGATTATTCAGCATATATTGCTGGAAAAATTCATTATTCAAAAAAATTTTAGAGTTCTATCTCACTAAGTGTGTCAAAATTAATATAATCTGGATTAAAGAAACTAAGTATAAAAATAATCGATGTAAACTGGAAAAATAATGGAATATTTTAAACTATTGGATAAGGAATGAGATTTTAAACAGACAACAATGAAGAAACAAAATATTTTTTATGTAATAACATAAAATGCACAGCTTTTATTCCTCAAATAACATCATAAGTAATAATATAAGCAAGTAAATTGTGAACATCTGCTGCAACGTGATGCAGTCTGCTGTCTTCAGGAGACTCACTTAACACATAAGTCCTCATGTACTTAAAGTAAAGGGGTGAGAAAAGATGTTCCATGCAAATGGACACCAAAAGTGAGCAGGATTCACTATTCTTATATCAGGCAAAACAACTTAACAGTAGTTAAAAAAGACAAAGAGTGACACTATATAATGATAAAAGAAATACTCCAACAGGGAAATATCACAATTCTAAATACAAATGCACCTAACACCGGAAATCCCACATTTACAAAGCAATTACTACTAGACCTAAGAAATGAGACAGACAGCAGCATAAAAATAGTAGGGGACTTCAATACTCCACTGGCAGCACTAGGCAGGTCATCAAGACAGAAAGTCAACAAAGAAACGATAGACTTAAACTATACCCTATAAAAAAATGGACTTAATGTATTTACAGAACATTCTACCTAAAAACTGCAGAATATGCATTCTATTCATCAGCACATAGAACCTTCTCGAAGATAGGCCATATAATGGGCCACAAAACAAGTCTTAGTAAATTTAAGAAAATCAAAATTATATCAAGTATTCTGTCAGATCACAGTGTAATAAAATTGGAAATCAACTCCAAAAAAATCCCTCAAAGCCATGCAAAATACATGGAAATTAAATAACCTGCTCCTGATGATTGTTGGGTTAACAATGAAATCAAGATGGAAATTAAAAAATTCTTTTTAAAATTTCTTCTAAACTGAATGATAATAGTGACATAGCCTATCAGAACCTCTGGGATACAGCAAAAGTGTTGCAAAGAGGAAAGTTCATGGCATTAAATGCCTACATCGAAAAGTCTAAAAGAGCTCAAATAGACAACCTAAGGTCATACCTCATGGAACTGGAGAAACAAAATACATCCAAATCCAAACCTAGCAGAAGAAAAGATATAACAAAGATCAGAGCAGAACTAAATTAAATTGAAACAAGAAAAAATATTACAAAAGATAAATGAAACAAAAAGCTGGTTATTTGAAAAGATAAATAAGATTGATAGACCATTTGCAAGATTAACCAGGCAGAGAGAAGATTCAAATAAGCTCAGTTAGAAATGAAACGGGAGATATTACAACTGATAACACAGAAATATAAGAGATTATTTAAGACTACTATGAACACCTTATGTGTATAAGCTAGAAAACTTAGATGAGATGGATAAATTCTGGAAATATACAACCCTCCTAGCCAGGAAGCTTAGAAACTCTGAACAGACCAATAACAAGCAGCAAGACTGAAATGGTAATTTTAAAAATTGCCAACAAAAAAAGTCCAGGACCAGATGGATTACAGTTGAATTCCATCAGACATTCAAAGAAGAATTAGTACCAATTCTGTTGACACTATTCCAAAAGATAGAGAAAGAGGGATTCCTCCCTAAATCATTCTATGAAGTCAGTATCACCCTAATACCAAAACCAGGGAAGGACATAACAAAAAAAAAGAAAACCATAGACCAATATCCCTGATGAATGTAGATGCAAAAATCCTCAACAAAATACTAGTAAACCAAATCCAGCAGCATATCAAAAAGATAATCCACCATGATCAAATGGGTTTGCATACCAGGGAAGCAGGGATGGTTTAACAAACACAAGTCAATAAATGTGATACACCACACAAACAGAATCAAAATAAAAATTCCATGATCATCTCAATAGATATGGAAAAAGCATTTGCCAAAATCCAGCATCACTTTATGATTAAACCCCTTAGCAAAATTGGCATAGAGGGAACATACCTGAAGATAATAAAAACCAACTATGACAAACCCACAGTCAACATTATACTGAACAGGGAAAAGTTGAAAGCATTGCCCCTGAGAACTGGAACAAGACAAAGATGCCCACTTTCACCACTTCTATTCAACATAGTACTGGAAGTCCTAGCCAGAGCAATCAGACAAGAGAAAAAATAAAGGACGTCCAAATTGGTAGAGGAAATCCAACTCCTGCTGTTTGCTGATGATATGATTGTATACCTAGAAAACCCTAAAGACTCATCCAAAAAGCTCCCAGAACTGGTAAATGAATTCAGCAAAGTTTCAGGATACAAAATTAATGTATACAAATCAGTAGGTGTTCTATACACTAACAGTGACCAAGCTAAGAATAAAATCAAGAACTCAACCCATTTTACAATAGCTGCTAAAAAATAAAATATTTACAAATATGTCTAACCAAAAAGATGAAAGACCTCTACAAAACACTGCTGAAAGAAATCACAAAGGACACAAATGGAAACACATCCCGTGCTCTTGGATGGGTAGAATCAATATTGTGAAATTGACCATACTGCCAAAAGCAATCTGCAAATTCAATGCACTCCCATCAAAATACTACCATCATTCTTCACAGAATTAGGAAAAAAATCCTAAAATTAACTGGAAAATTCAGTGGAACCAAAAAGAGGCTGCATATCCAAAGCAAGACTAAACAAAAAGAACAAACCTGGAGGCATCATATTACCCCGACTTCAAACTGTACTATAAGGCCATAGTCATCAAAACAGCAAGGAACTGGTATAAAAATAGGCACATAGACCAATGGAACAGAATAGAGAAACCAGAAATAAAGCCAAATACTTACAGCCAACTGATCTTCGACAAAGCAAACAAAAACATAAAGTGGGGAAAGGACACCCTATTCAGCAAATGATGCTGAGATAATTGGTAAGCCACATGTAGAAGAATGAAACTGGATCTTCATCTCTCACCGTATACAAAAATCAACTCAAGATAAATCAAAGACTTAAATCTAAGACCTGAAACCATAGAAAATCTAGAAAATCTAGAAAATAGCATCAGGAAAACCCTTCTAGACATTGGCTTAGGCAAAGACTTCATGACCAAGAACCCAAAAACAAATGCACCAAAAACAAAGATAAATAGATGGCACTTAAACTAAAAAACTTCTGTACAGCAAAAGAAATAATCAGCAGAGTTAATACATACCCACAGAGTGGGAGAAAATCGTCACAACTGATACATCCAATGAATGACTAATATCCAGAATCTACAATGAACTCAAATAAATCAACAAGAAAAAAAGTAGAAGATCCCACCAAAAAGTGAGCTAAGGACATGAATAGACAGTTCTCATAGGAAGATACACAAATGGCCAAAGAGCATATGGAAGAATGCTCAACATCACTAATAATCAGGGAAATGCAAATCAAAACCACAATGTGATATCACCTTACTCTTGCAAGAATGGCCATAATTAAAAAAATCAAAAAATAATATATATTGGTATGAATGTGGTGAAAAGGGAACACTTTTACACTGTTGGTGGGAATGTTACTAGTACAACCACTATGGAAAACAGTGTGGAGATTCCTTTAACAACTAAAGGTAGATCTACAAATGGTAGATGTACTTGTTATCCACCCAGAAGAAATCCTACTACTTGTTATCCAGCAATCCTACTACTTGTTATTCACCCAGAAGAAAAGAGGTCATTATACAAAAAAGACACTTGTACATGCATGTTTATAGCAGCACAATTTGCAATTGCAAAAATATGGAACAAGCCCAAATGCCCATCAATCAACGAGTAGATAAAGAAAATGTAATATATATATATACATACACACCACGGAATAGTACTCAGCCATAAAAAGGAATGAAATAATGGCCTTTGCAGCAACCTGGATGTAACTGAAGACTATTATTCTATGAGGCGTAACTCAGGAATGAAAAACTAAACATTTTATGTTCTCACGCATAAGTGGGAGCTAAGCTATGAGGACGCAAAGGCATAAGAATGAAACATTGGACTTTGGGGACTTGGGGGAAAAGGGTGAGGGATAAAAGACTACCCATTGGGTATAATGTACATTGCTCAGGTGATGGGTGCATCAGAGTCTCATAAATCACCACTAAAGAACTTATTCATGTAACCAACCACCACCTGCTCCCTAAACAACCTATTGAAATAAAATATAAATTAATAACATAAAATATACTACACATATTTTATTCATTTTCCTTCCAGACCTTGGCATTATGAGTTGAAATGTGACCCTCCAAAAGGTACGTCAAAGTCCTAACAGCAAGTATCTCAAAAGATTACCTTATTTGGAAATAGGGTTGCTGCAGATGTAATTACTTAAGATGAAGTCACCCTGGAGTCGGATGGGCCCTTAACCCAATATACCTGGTGTACTTTTAAGAGAGATGGCATGTGAAGACACAGAGACACACAGGGAGAGGACAGCCATATGATGCTGGGAGCAGAAGTAGGGTGATGCTTCTGCAGGCTAAGAAACATCAAAGGTTGCCAGCAAACTCCAGAAGCTGGAAGAGATAAGAAAGAATTCTCCCTAAAAATTAAACAGAGGGAGCATAGTAGGTACTCAATAAATTGAGAAGGTTTCAGAAGGAGCATAGTAGGTACTCAATAAATAGCTATCAGATAAATGGCTAGATGTTCTCTCACATCCAAAAGTTATTTTCAGAACCTATGCCACAGGAAATTTTAAATATAAACTTAATATGTACAAGCAATATGATATAACTTTCAAACATAAAAGTGAGACATCTGAGAATGGTATGGTGCTTTTGAGTTTTTTATTATTAGTTTTTTGGTTGAAATGTTAATGAATATGTTGGTTTATCTTAGACCATAAAGAACGGAAGAAACATAGACAAATGGTAGTAATGTCTATTTTATTCAAGGACAGAAATATAACCAGCAATGACTCTGCTACTGTTCTTAATTGGCTCATAAAATAAGCTTAGGACACTCAAAGTAGTTCTCTAGAAACAAGGCTCTGAGATACTGAAAGCAGAACATCTGCAGGTCCTGGGTCTACAAAGGAAGCCAGGACTCTGCCCACCATGCAGACCCCCAGTGGTGGGTGCCTATGCCTTTGCACCATGTAGCCCTGGTCCCTCTCATGTCTTTCCTGCTTTGAATCCTTATTCCTCAATAGCTAGCTTTTAGAAAACTGGTTTAAACTGTGAAATATAGAAGGACCAAATAATCTGAAGAAGTAGAAGGAAGCTTGTCTCGATCACAGCAAATCCTTAGTATTCAAAACTCTTTCAAGACAATAAAACATCCTAAGGAGAAACAATGTTATGGGGGATAAGAAGATGAGACTGCATAGACCTTTCTATGGGGCAAAACTTTTCCAGTGAATGTAGATTTTTCTTTTTCTTTTCTTTTATTTCTCTCTCTCTCTCTCTCTCTCTCTCTCTCTCTCTCTCTCTCTCTCTCTCTCTCTCTCTCTCTGATGACACGGTCTCTCTAGGCTGGAGTGAAGTGGTGCAGTCACAGCTTACTGAAGCCTCTTGACCTCCCACACTCAAGTGACCCTCCTGCCTCAGCTTCCCAAGTAGCTGGGACTGCAGGCACTTGCCACCATGCCCAGCTAATTTTATTTTTGTAGAGACAGGGTCTCACTGTGTTACCTAGGCCAATCTTGAACTCATGGCTTCAAGCAATCCTCCTACCTTAGTCTCTCAAAGTGCTGGGATCAGAGATATGAATCACTGCACCCTGCCCTGTAGGTTTTTTCCTCATCTCTTACAAAAATAAATACTTTCTATATTTGCACAATTCTGTGAAGGACAGTAGGGATATAAAATATAATGACTTATTTGTTTAAAAAAATATTGATGCCTTTCTGCTCCAAATATTCTCTCCATGTCTAGAGGGAAAACAAAGAGTTTTTGGCAATCAAGAGTTGCTAATTTGTATAAAGTTTAATTCTTAAAATTATATTTTTAACCAAAATTTGAAGAATTTTGAGATTCATTTTAAGGTTAAGTTTTTCATTTATTTTAAGAAACCATAGTTTTGTATTTAATAAATAATTTAATTGAGAGTCTAGAAAGATATGCATCTCATTTGTCCATGGTCTTGCTACTATAAGGACATACCTGAGACCAGGTAATTTATAAAGGAAAGAGGTTTAATTGCCTCACAGTTCCACAGGGCTGAGGAGGCCTCAGGAGACTTACAATCATGGCAGAAGGGGAAGCAAACACATCCTTCCTCACATAGTGGCAGGAAGGAGAAGAATGAGAGCCGAGCAAAAGGGGGAGCCACTTAAAAACCATCAGATCTCCTGAGAACTTACTCACTATCATGAGAATAGCATGGGGGAAACTGCCCCCATAATTCAATTACCTTGCCAGGTCCCTCCCACCACACATAGGGATTATGGGAACTATAATTCTATAATTCAAGATGAGATTTGGGTGGCGACACAGCCAAAGCATATCAGTATCTACGTGTTAACTTTCAATGTAACTGGGAAAATTAGTTGTTGATATGGAAGAAAAATGAAATTTGATCCATACCTTACACCATAAACAAAAATCTACTCCAGAGGGATTAAGAACTTAAATGTTAAAAGCAAGACTTTAATCCTCTGTCCCAGTCCCTTGCCTGCTTTCTCTCAGATCAATTCCCTTCTCTTTCCAAGTGCTGCTCTGTAGCTCAGAGGGTTGACCTTGCAAACTAATTTCCCAGGCTCCCTGATCTCTTACTTCCAAGTAAGTTGAGTCAATAGAAGGCACCGGCAGACACTTGAAGGGAAAAACAGAATCCAGGGCATTTCCTCCTTTCTCAGCTTCTAGTGGTGCCTGGAGAAGGGCTGTGTATCCTCCAAAGTGTCACTTCCGAGGGCGATCCCCTGCCCCCAGGTCCCAGCTCCCAGCAGGTGCTCCTGATTCCTGGGCTTTGATAACATCATACCCTCCTTTGTTCCCCAGGCCTGGGGATGTTGGTGGACTTTGACGTTGCTGACCTCTGGGTTGTCCTGCCATCCTTATGGTCTTTTTAGCTCTTTGAACACCTTTGTAACAAGTTCCCCACTTAAACCTCTCTCTGCGGAACTACCTCTTGTGCATTCTTTGTTTTACTAACTTCACCTGACTGATACAACCTCTAAAAAGAAAAAATAAGAGAATATCATTATGTTAAAATTAAGAAAGTGATGATGAGCCCCAAACTGGGAGAATCTATTTGGAAAGTGTAACCAACAAGGAATTGATATGAAGAGCATTTAAAACTCATGCTAATGAATAAGATTTGAAATTATTAGAAAGTGTCATATAGAAATTCTGGAGTTGAAAAATATAACTTGATGGTTTTTTACCCCCGAGTATGGATCAAATTTTGCTGTTTCCTTGTTTGCTCCATAATTTTTTGGTTGAAAACTGTGCAGTTCAAAAAATGCGATAGAATTATCCAATATTTAGGTAAATATATGTATATATTTATATAAATACATACATGTATTTATTTATTCACATATATAATTTAGTAACTATGAATTCTGATTTTTCGTCTTGTAGATTATACAGCTGTTGCTGAGTTTTTGTTTGTTTAGTACTTGTCTACAGTAAATTTATGAGGTCAGTTTCCCCTGTAGTGTATGACCACTGATGTCTCTCCTCAGTTTTTAAATTCTTGTTTTCATTTTAAGTGTGTTTCCTAGGGGTCACCCATGTGTCTGAATAGCTTCGTGTTCAGCCAATGACTGCCCAGAGGCTGTGCTCAAACAGCCTGAGCCAACAGGTCAGTATGTGGTTCGGGGAGAGTGTTCCAAGTTCAGACAGCTTCCAAGTCTGTCCTGGCTTGAACTTTCAGCCGGGACCTGCTGCATCTCCTCTGTGTATGTATCTGTGCAGGCCCATGGCCAGCCAGTGGGCGGCTCAGGCTCTCTCCAGTCTCTCCATGTGGCTGATCAATGGTATCTAAGCAGTCTCATTTCCTGGAAATGGTTAATTTTCTGGCTAGTCTGCTGCTCTGTTTCTTGTCCCAATCAGGACTGCAGCCTCAGGCTAGCTGAGCCACTGCTCTTTCTCAGTGTTTGCCACTGAGATGGCTGCTGTTACTGACAGTGCCACTGGGGGCATATAAAAATGTTTCTAAGCTGAAACTTATATATTAAGAAAAAAAACAAACAACCCCATCAAAAAGTGGGCAAAGGATATGAACAGACATTTCTCAAAAGAAGACATTCATACAGCCAACAGACACATGAAAAAATGCTCATCATTACTGGCCATCAGAGAAATGCAAATCAAAACCACAATGAGATACCATCTCACACCAGTTAGAATGGCAATCATTAAAAAGTCAGGAAACAACAGGTGCTGGAGAGGATATGGAGAAATAGGGACACTTTTACACTGTTGGTGGGATTGTAAACTAGTTCAACCATTATGGAAAACAGTATGGCGATTCCTCAAGGATCTAGAACTAGATGTACCATATGACCCAGCCATCCCATTATTGGGTATATACCCAAAGGATTATAAATCATGCTGCTATAAAGACACATGCACACGTATGTTTATTGCGGCACTATTCACAATAGCAAAGACTTGGAATCAACCCAAATGTCCATCAGTGACAGACTGGATTAAGAAAATGTGGCACATATACACCATGGAATACTATGCAGCCATAAAAAAGGATGAGTTTGTGTCCTTTGTAGAGACATGGATGCAGCTGGAAACCATCATTCTCAGCAAACTATCGCAAGAACAGAAAACCAAACACCGCATGTTCTCACTCATAGGTGGGAACTGAACAATGAGATCACTTGGACTTGGGAAGGGGAACATCACACACCAGGGCCTATCATGGGGAGTGGGGAGGGGGGAGGGATTGCATTGGGAGTTATACCTCATGTAAATGATGAGTTGATGGGTGCTGACGAGTTGATGGGTTCAGCACACCAACATGGCACAAGTATACATATGTAACAAACCTGCACGTTATGCACATGTACCCTAGAAGTTAAAGTATAATATTATTTAAAAAAAAAAAAGAAAAGAAAAGAAAACTACGTAATGGCTTAGGGCTTCAGGTAGGGCAGAGTGAGAGGCTCAACAAATCCTCTTCCCCCGCCAACAAACCCCAGCGACATTTTGTTGTTTGTTTGTTTGTTTTGCATTCTACTCCAAATCAAATTAGCTCCCTCTGGCAGCAAGTTTACTGGTTTCTAGGACTAGCCCCAAACTGGTAGAACTGCCTAACCCATAAGAGCTAGAGAGGGATGGGGTCAGGCAGGAATCCTAGGGTCTTCCACTGTCTTACCTGAAGTTCCACAAGTTTCCATGAATCACATCTTCCAAATGTGTTGGATGCTTCAGGCCAATTTCCAGGGCCCTGAACTTAGTGGGGTTTTTTTTTTTTTTTTTTCCCGTTTTAAATAGTTATGTGCAATGTCCCTGGGGTTTTTTGGCGGGGAAGAGGATTTGTTGAGCTTCTCACTCTGCCCTACTGGAAGCCCTACCCCATTACTTAGTTTTCTTAATATATAAGTTTCAGTAGTTGATTAGAAGCATTTTTTTTTTCTGCTATAAGCATTTGGTGTTATAAATTTTCCTTTAAGCACTGTTTTAGCTGCATCTCACACATTTTGATATGCTTTTTCTATATTTTTATCAGAATCTAAATGTTTTTTCATTTCCCTTTTGATTTCATATGCAGAGAAATTAGAATTTAGGAGAGCATTTAGAAGAGAATTATTCAATTTCCAACTATTTGGACGATTTACCACATAATATATTTCTGTTATTTACTTCTAATTAATTCCATTTTGTCCAGAGAATATGCTTTGTATAATTTCATCCCTTTCAAATTATGAGCACTTATTTTTCTGGCTCTGAGTGTGGTCTATCTTGGTAAGTGTTCCATGTGGACTTGAAATAAATGTGTAGTTTGCAACTGGGGTTGGTTTTCTGGGTGCCAGTGAAGACGAGTCGACATTTAGTGCTTCTCAGGTCTTTTATAACCTTATTACTCTTTTGCTTCTTTGTTCTGTTAATTATTGAGAGAGATGAGTTGCAAGCTCCAATTATACTTGGAATTTATATGAATTTATATACTTTTTTGTTTTATCAGTTTTTTGCTTCAAGGAGTTTGAAAACCTGTTAAGTGCATACCAATTTAGCATTGTTATGTTTTTATGATGAATTGACTCCTATATCACTAAAAAATGATTAAAAAATGATCCTATTCACAGTAAAATTCTTTGCTCTGAAATCTACTTTGTCTAATGTTAACCTTGCCACTTCAGCATTCTTTTGATTGACGTTCAAATAATGCATTTTTTTCCCCAATATTTTACTATTAGTCTCTCAGTGTATTTATTTACATATCTCTCTCTAGCTAGATAGATGTGTTGATTTGCTTTTTGACTAGACCGTTTAGACTAGAAGTCAGCAAACTACGGCCCCTGGGCCACCATCCTGCCACCTGGTGTAATAAATAAGTTTATGAAAACAAGTCTTGTTTATTCCTTTGTGAAACGTCTATAGCTGATATTTTTACAACAGCAGAATTATACTGTTATAATATATAATTATATTATATAAATATAGTTATATAATATATTCACATATATTTATATATTTAACAATAAATATATTTATATTATTATGACATAATATATTTATATATTTAATTTTATATAAATGTATAAGTATATTATATAATATATAAACATATATGATAATATATTATACTATAATTATATATTATAAATATATTATATAAATATATACATTATAAATATATTTAATACTATAACCGACTATAACACCAGATTTATATATTAAAATATTTAATTCTAATATATGATATAATTATATATTTATATATTAGGTATAGTATATACTAAAATATTTTTATAATGTATATTATTTATACTGTATATTATATATAATTATTATATATTATATAAATTAATATTTATATAAAATATATATTTTATGTATATAAATATGCTATATTATATGATGATATAAATATATTTAAATATATCATAAATAGAATACCTAATATGTTTATACATAATATAAATATATAATATATATTCTATATTTATATAATATATTTATATATAACATAAATATATAGCCTCTATATTTATATATTAATCAATATATTTATATATTATGTAATATATTTATCTATAATGCAATATTAATATATTACATATACATATATACATAGAATATATTTTGATATAATGTGATATAGCTATTATAGACTATATTAATATATATTATAAGTATATATTTTGACTATAAATGTATTTATAAATAACATATATTTATAAATTATATGACATATATAATAAATGCATATTATATGTTATATATAAATTATATAGTATAAATATGTAATATTATATATTGCTGCTATTGCAGCAGCACAGGTTACACTGCATGCAAGGCATAACTGTTTATACTATCTGACCCTTGGTAGAGATAACTGGTGTAGACCATTTACATTTACTCTGGTTATCAATATGTTTGGGTTAAATCTACTATCTTGTTATTTGTTCTTCATTTGTTCCATGTGTTATTTCACTATTCCTCTCTTTTCCTGTCTCTTTTACCTTGACTTGTTATTAAGATTTAATTTATTGCCATAACTTGTTTATTAGCCATATAGCTTTTGTTTATATGCACAGTTGCTCTGAGAACACCTATTTATCTTATTTATCTTAAATTACCAAATCTGCCTTGCAATAGCATCAAGCATGTTATAGTATGTTGTTATGACAATATGATATTAGGCATATGGAAGAAACTTAAAGTAATTTATTCTCATTTTCTCCCTCTTTGTCCTTTTTGCTTGTATTCTGATATATTTTCCTTTTTCATAAGTTGTTAACCTCACAACATATTGTATTATTTTTGCTTTAAGCAATCAATAGCTTTTAAATTCATTTTTAAATGAGAAATGTATGTTTTTCAACTTTTTGTTTTTCTAGGTTGAACGGTAAATCTCATCTCTTTTTCCCATTGTGATCATTAATATAAATTTTGATGACATTTCAAATTGAAAATCCACACATGAAAATGGAGTGACTGTCACATCCAGGTGCCATCTAGGTGTTCCCATGTGTGACATCACAGGCAAAGCTCCTATGAGGATTACACCATTATCTGTATTTTATACATCTGGAGGTGAAGGATCAAAGTGGTAAACAACGTACAGCATCGGTCTCACAAGGGCACAGCTATTTGAAAACTTACGAGGAAGAGGAAACCTATGAATCATTATGGCTGTAATTTCAGTGATTCCCAGAGGTGTGCTGTGAAAATTCAGCTTTCAATCAAGAAGGGCGAGGTGTTTGGGACTTTCCCTCCTTGGAGGCTCACAAACCAGCCTGCGCGTTTCCATGGATGCTCACTGAGAGGAAGGACAGCTTCTTTTCACAGCATTCGAGGTAGCCAGCAGCTCGTCCCCCACAAACGAGACAAGAGAATGAACTTGCCATTATTTGCAATACAGGAGCAGAACCCTGATTTAGGAAATGTCACACGTTTACAATGGGCATGCATGTCGTTTGCCCTGAGGGGGTCTCTATTACAGTGGGCAGTAAGCATGCCTACCGGTCGCCCAGGAAGGAGTTTCTAAACAAACATCCTTGAAAAGGTCGTTCAGAACCAAGGCTGTCAGTGTCTCATGTGCAAGACATTCAGAAACCCAGAAGACCACTGCAGAATTGTCTCTCCGCTTCCAGCTCATTACAAATTTAAGGTCCTGCAGGATTACATTTTTTTCATTATTCTAACTTTAGGATTCTTTTCTATGTGTAAATGTTGTATTGTTTACACACTGCAGGCATCTGTTTTAGGGTTTAAGGAAAGGATCTAGATCTAGATGAGTCAGATATTATATTGTATTTCCACATTGTTACAGTTGCCTGCTTTTTATAAAACTCTGACCTTTTAGTTGAAATTTATTTTCTATTTTCCATCATTAAAGAAATAACATTCTCAAGATAAGAGTGGGGATTTTAGAAGTGAGAAGGGGATTCAGTTTGTTGTAATCCACACCTTCAACCGTGATGTGACGTACACGGAAGCCCACAGCTGGTGGGCGATGGAGGGAAGGTGCTATCCGCCCTGTTAGCCACGTCCTCTTTCCCTGATACTCTACTCTACTTGCCTCTTTTTGTGTATCCGTGGGGGATAATGTGTTGTCATCTGAGAGCAACACTCCCTGGGCTTTTTATCTCCACCAAAGAGTGGCCGAAGAACATTATTAGCCATCAGATATGGGATCAGAGAAGACAGCTAAACTACAATCCTCAATTTCTTAAAATCTTACACATCCAACTTGGTGTCTGCATTGACAAGATTAATAGGATAAGAGTTAAATCTGCGCTTCTCATCTTGTTACTCAGACCTGCTTATAAAATCCACCTGTGAAAAACAGACCCTGCACTTTGAGTTACTACAGATGAAGTAACCAGCATCAAACCCAGCCCGAGCATTTTATAGGGATTTGGAAAATGCATGAAACCAATTCCTGCTCTGCTTTTCCGATCTTTCACCTGAGAATGTCAGGAGAAATCACATGTAGCTTGTGGGATATTCAACAGTATAACAAACAGATAATTCCCATCAGACAAGACATTTCATTTTAGGGGAATAATTATCAATCTAGAGATAATTTCTTAACAGCACATGCGAAGCTCTGAGGTTTTCATTATTCTTGTTTTCTATAGCAAATGTAGCAGGCTGAATTCAGGAAAACATTTTTACAAGACTTCTTAGTGCCCAAGCTCTTAATTTTTCATTCACACATGGAAAGATTTCAAAGAGAGGTGTTCACGAGACTTAACTCACACGCCCCTCAGTATGGACGCCGAGAAATGCCTGGCTCCTACCTTTCCTCACCTAGCCCTTGCTCTTAGAAGCCATCTCTAGGCCGGGCGCGGTGGCTCAAGCTGTAATCCAGCACTTTGGGAGGCCGAGACGGGCGGATCACGAGGTCAGGAGATCGAGACCACCCTGGCTAACAAGGGGAAACCCCGTCTCTACTAAAAATACAAAAAAAAACTAGCCGGCGAGGTGGACGGGCGCCTGTAGTCCCAGCTACTCGGGAGGCTGAGGCAGGAGAATGGCGGGAACCCGGGAGGCAGAGCTTTGCAGTGAGCTGAGATCCGGCCACTGCACTCCAGCCAGGGCGACAGAGCGAGACTCCGTCCTCAAAAAAAAAAAAGAAACCATCTCTGCTGTGTGCCCTCTGCCTGCAGAGGACAGAAGCTCTCTTTCTTCATTGTAGACAATTTGGAGTGTATAAAGATGTGTAAAGTAAAAAGCACACGTACACACACACACAGTCTTTCTGTCCTAAAGCAACCACGACTAACACTCTATGTGTTACAGGAAGTTGTTCTTCTGGTAAAAGTATGAGAGGGAGGCAGATGAGAGATTTACTCATGGTCACCTCCTGAACCAGGAAAGGAAGAATCCGTTCTTTGACTTTCTCACTGAAGCTTGAGTATCTGCATCTATCTGGGGATGTCTGAGGACCCAGCTTGGAGGCTGCCAGGACTTTATTTGCATGAGGAGTCTCCCAAGAGAGACCGACCTGGTGCTCAGACCTTACATCGCAGGAGGTGTGGGAAAAGCTGAGAACATTGTCACTTGGATAAATGCGCCCCCTTACCTCTCCAGGATCACATCTTGCCTTGGTCTGATAAGACCTAAAAGATGTTTCACCTAAACCACCATTTAGGCTCACACAACCTCTGCTTTACAAAGTGTATTATTACAAAGGGGAGAGAGGGTCTCCCTGCCAGCCAAAACTCTGGCTCTTGGGCTCTCGGGGGCATTGGGAATGTGGCTCCAGCATCCAGCTGTGACAGGGATGTGTGATGTGGGCAGCACCCCGCTGAGGGCAACAGTGTGGAGTGGAGCCTACGTGCTCCACGTGGTAGCTAGCTAGCCTGGGCATGGCAGAGCAGGGAGTGGTGAGAAACCACCGTGCAGACACTCATTCGTGGGCAGGAGTCAGAGTCCGTGAAACACTAGCTAAAATTTAGCGCATCTCAAACTTCATTGCAATTGGAACCCCGGGGAAGCGCCTAAAAATGACCTTTTCCTTGGAGTGGTTCCTGGAAAATGTTAGTGGTAGAAGGTCCGCACTTGGTGTGGCAGCCATCTAAGAACTGGCTTTAGGAACCAGAGCTCTCCTCACAGTGTGGTCTTTACATCTGCAGCTCTGGGGAGCTGTGGGTGTCCAGGTTGCCTTTACTAGGCCAGGGCACCTGTGCGTGACCATGTGAATGGCTCACAGCTGCAGGAGAATTGCCCAGCGGGGTCTGAGAGCTCTCAGACTCTGCCTCCAGGCAGGACCAGCCCTGAGGTGGGATGCTGGTTCCAAGCCTTCCCTTGAGCCAGGGCTTGCCCAATGTGGGCTGTGGCAAAGTTTGAGTATGTTTGCTTTTTAGGGGCTTGAGGTCTCTATGACTCCACCCAACGCTATGATTGAGCCAGGCCAGAGTGAGTCTCCAGCTGTTCTCATATCTTGACTTCACTCCCCTCCTGGCCTCTCCTGCTCCCCAATCCCTGGCAGCTTCCCCTGGGAGCCCTTCCTCAGTTAAGTAAGCGAGAAGCCAGGAGGAGGCAGGAGCCCAGCCTGGAGGCAGGAGCCTGCCTGGAAGGAGCCCAACCTAAGACCACAGCACTGCCGGGGCACTGGTTAGAAAGCAGAGCCTTGGACTCTGCCTGTGCATGCAATGGGTCCCCAGACATCTGTCTACGCTGGGAGCTGGGGCTGAGAGGCTGCTCATCAAGGTGTGTGCAGCCAGGGCTGGAGAACCCGCTCACCCTCCCACACCTCCGCCCACGCCCCACGGCTCTCTGGCGCTCTTCATAGGAGCTCGGTTTCAATGAAGTGGAAGCTTTCAAAAAAAAAAAAAAAAAAAAAAAAAAAAAGCTAAGCAGGCAGCCAGAGGTCTGTATGTGGCAAGGAAAGACCATTCTCCATTTATAGATGAGGCATGGTCGATAGAGAAACCCTGCTATCCCAGAGGTTTTGAGGTTTCTAGGAACTTACAAAGGAAAAAAAGTTGGTTCTAATTTGTGGGTGGGAAAACTTGAAATAAATAAATGTTTAACTAAATGCCCACGAATATAACATGGCAATTGGTTACCTGCAATTTAACTCAGCCCGTATATATTTAATTGTATTTAATGTGGGCTGTGGCAAAGTTTGAGTATGTTTGCTTTTTAGGGGCTTGAGGTCTCTATGACTCCACCCAACGCTATGATGAAAGAGAAGGCTATGGAAGCAGAAGCAGGGGCAGGCAGGCCAGCTTAGCCTCAGAGGGGACGCTGGGCTGGCCGAGCACGGAACGGGTAGACTCCTCACCCGCCTCTGGGGCTCACAGCTGGGAGGGTCCCCAAGCAAGGGGCAGACTCGGGTGTGCGGCTGAGGGGCGGGGAGAAACCCCAAGCAAGGGGCAGACTCGGGTGTGCGGCTGAGGGACGGGGAGAAGCAGGCCCCACACCAATGCTTTGCTCTCCATGGCCTTGCTATTTCATTTCTCCTAAAATCTGCATAGTGCCAAGTAGAAGGCACAGGACAGGGAAATAGGATGAGGACAGGGTCCTCTGGCTGCTGGCTAACTGGTGTCTCCCTTCTCTTTTATTGGAGATCGATTTCAGTGTGACCTGAAGAGCCTGCGATGGTTTCTTCCAAGCACTTCCGGTTGAAGTGTCTAGTACCACGCTGCCCTGGCCCTGGGCCAGTCCTCCCAGAAGCATGCCCTGACTGGGCCCGAAGGCATGTCACCTGGCACGTTACTTAGAGCCTAGCTTAGTGACTCAGGCTGTTTACTGTCACTTATTTTCTTTTCAAAATAAGTCCATCAACTTGAGTTTAACTTTGGGAAAATGTATTTGCACACTTGGAAACATGCCCCACTGAAGTGGACATGTGAATCAGCTTTGACAAAAGTCTACATCAGTGTAACCACACCATAATACAGTGATAGAATATTTCCCTGGACCCAGAAAGTTCCATCGCAATCAGCTCTCACTTCAGGCGAGGATGGGTCGGCTTTTGGTGGTTGGAATGCTCCTCTCTAGCATTTTTTTTTTTTTTTTTTTTTTTTTTTTGAGGCGGAGTCTCGCTCTGTCGCCCGGACTGGAGTGCAGTGGCCAGATCTCCAGCTCACTGCAAGCTCCACCTCCCGGGTTTACGCCATTCTCCTGCCTCAGCCTCCCGAGTAGCTGGGACTACAGGCGCCCACCACCTCGCCCAGCTAGTTTTTGTATTTTTAGTAGAGACGGGGTTTCACCGTGTTAGCCAGGATGGTCTCCATCTCCTGACCTCGTGATCCGCCCGTCTCGGCCTCCCAAAGTGCTGGGATTACAGGCTTGAGCCACCGCGCCCGGCCCTCTCTAGCATTTTTGATGATGGAATCATACACTTTGGACTTTGTTGGTTCAGGCTTCTGTGGCAACACAGTATGTTTTTGAGATTCATCCATTGCTATGGCCTGATTGTTTGTGTCTCCCTCAGATTCACAGCTTGAAGCCCGGGTCCCAAGGTGATGGTACTGATAGAGGCAGGAGGCAGAGAAAGTCTAGGCAGACAGGGGTGGGTCCCCAGTGAAACACCACCTTCAAAGCAAAAAGCCTGATACCACAACCCGAAGTGGGAACTTCTATTGCTGTTTGCCCATTCTTTTCCAATTGGTTCTTTCTGAATAATGCCTTTTGCCAATCAAACATTGCCTTTCCCCAAACTGCCTAAAACCAGCCCCACCCCCATCCTGTGCCTATAAAGACCCCAGACTCAGTCGGTAGAGGAGAGAGAAGCAGGTTGACTGGAGAGAGAAGCAGCTTGACTGGAAAGAGACAACTTGACTTCAAAGAGACAGATGGACTTCACAGGAGAGATGGCTTGACTTCAGGGAAGAATTAGCCTGACTCTTGGGGAAGATGACCTGCTTGTCCCAACCCCTCTCCAGCTCCCCTCTCTGCTGAGAGCCATTTCTATTGCTAAATAAAATTCTCCACCTTCACCATCCTTCAAGTGTCCATGTGACCTCATTCTTCTCGGATGCTGGACAAGAGCTCAGGACCCACTGAGTATAGATACACAAAAAGGCTGTCACACTGGCCCTTTGCCTTGGCTGGCAGAGGTCAGCTGCCCCAAAGGATGAGGCAAAGGGCCAGCTGAGCTGATAATACACTACCATCCATGGATGGCAGAGCTAAGGGAGCACTTTAACATGCCCTCAGGCTTTGGGGTTGCAGGCACCTGCCTCCCCTACCTGGGCGCTGCTGCACAGAGCTCTCCCCTCCCCCATCTCTCTCTCTCTCTCCCCCTCTGCAGTCCACCCTGCAAGAAAATAATAAGGTGGTGGCCATCAGAAATCCAGGAAACAGTGCTTTCCAGACATCGAATCCACAAGCACCTTAATTTTGGATTTTCAGTTCCAGAACTGTGACAAATAAATGTGTGTTAAGTCCCCTGGTCTATGGTATTTCTATTACAGCAGCCTAAACTAAGATGTCCATGATGTCATGTTTATAAGCAATTTACTCCTGCTCGCGGTAGAAGCTGACTAGTATTCCACTGTATGCAGGGACCATGCCCCTTAATGGACACTCAGGTTGATTCTGGTTTGGGGCTGCTTATGAAGGAAGCTGTGAACATGTAACTGTACATGTGCTTTCATTTCTCCTGGGGAAATACCAGGGAGTGGAATTGCTGGGTCATAGGAGCGTATGCTAGTCTCCTATTTTCTGAAAAGGTTTATGGTAGATTGGTGTTATTTTTTCCCCTAAATATTTTAAACTTCACTATTGGAGTCTTTTGGGCATGAAGTTTTCTTTGTGGGAAGTATTTTTAAAATAGCTTTATTGAAAAATGATTTACATGTTGTGGAGCTTCCACATCCTTAGTGTACAGTCTCATGAGTTTTGGGAAAGGTGAACAGCATTGCAGTGACCTCATGCCTCCCTGAAGTCACGACCCTCAACAGGCTCCAGGCCACCGCTGATCCACCTACTGTTGTGTGTTGGTTTCACTTCTTGACCATTTCATGCCAGTATAGAGGACATTCTTTTGTGTCTAACTTCTTCCAGCGACTATGATGTTTTTGAGATTCATTCATACTGTTGTGGTTATCACTGTTTTATATCTATACATATATAAATCTGTATAAATAAAATATGTAAATGATGTTTATAAATTTATATATTATAAGTTTATATATATAAATTTATAAACATCATTTATATTATAAACATACATAAGCTTATATAAACATACAGGTTTTATATAAATACATATTTTTATTTATATATAAATTATATATCATAATGTTATATATTTATATTATTATAATTATATATTATATTATATTTTATAACTATATATTTGCATAAAATAGAGATAATATACATATTATGTTATATATAAAGGAGATTAGTATTATTAATATAATAAAAAATATTAAGTAAATATATATCTATTCATATATGATAAATATTACATTTATATATACATATAAGATAGATATTGTTATATGTACATATAATAAAATTTATAGAGGATACAGAATACATAAATATAAAACATATAAACATATAATTATATATAATTTATATAAATTTTAGATATTAAGATGTATTATATTAGTATGTAAATATAAATATAATATATGATACATGTATTTATACAAATACTTAGATTTACATAAATATATAAAAGTACATATTTATACAAACATATATTATGCATTTAATATACAACATATAAAATAGATATTATATTATACAAAATTATTATATTATATATACATAAATAGATATTAATACATTGTAAATAGAACTATATTTATATATATATAAAATATATACATTTATAAACC
>NW_022143118.1:0-3593 GCF_007565055.1 Rhinopithecus roxellana | reverse complement strand
TCCTTTGTCACTGTAATGTTCATTGCGCTATGAAGTATCTAATTGCAGATTTCCAGAAAACTGTGCTAACAAACTGATCACTGAAGAGAAACGTGTAACTCTGTGAGTTGCATTCACACCTGGCAATGCAGTTTCTCAGAAAGCTTCTCTTTAGTTATTATGTGAGGATATTTCCTTTATCACCATGGGCCCCAATAGGCTCCCAAATATCACTTTGCAGATTCCACGAAAAGAGTGTTAGCAAACTGCTTCTTGAGGCAGAGGTTGTAACTCTGTGAGATGAACTCACAGATCAGAAAGAAGTTTCTCAGAAAGCTTCTTTCACGTTTTGAACGGATGAAATTTCCTTTATCAGCGTAGGCCTCAATGTGATCCAAAGAAGCCCTTCAGATTCCTCAAAGACAGTGTTAATGGACTGCTCCACGAAACATAAGTGTAACTCTGTGAGATGAATTCACACATCACCAAGAAGTTTCTAAGAAAGCTTCTTTCTAGTTTTCATCTGTGGATATTTCCTTTGTCACTGTAATGTTCATTGCGCTATGAAGTATCTAATTGCAGATTTCCAGAAAACTGTGCTAACAAACTGATCACTGAAGAGAAACGTGTAACTCTGTGAGTTGCATTCACACCTGGCAATGCAGTTTCTCAGAAAGCTTCTCTTTAGTTATTATGTGAGGATATTTCCTTTATCACCATGGGCCCCAATAGGCTCCCAAATATCACTTTGCAGATTCCACGAAAAGAGTGTTAGCAAACTGCTTCTTGAGGCAGAGGTTGTAACTCTGTGAGATGAACTCACAGATCAGAAAGAAGTTTCTCAGAAAGCTTCTTTCACGTTTTGAACGGATGAAATTTCCTTTATCAGCGTAGGCCTCAATGTGATCCAAAGAAGCCCCTCAGATTCCTCAAAGACAGTGTTAATGGACTGCTCCACGAAACATAAGTGTAACTCTGTGAGATGAATTCACACACCAAGAAGTTTCTAAGAAAGCTTCTTTCTAGTTTTCATCTGTGGATATTTCCTTTGTCACTGTAATGTTCATTGCGCTATGAAGTATCTAATTGCAGATTTCCAGAAAACTGTGCTAACAAACTGATCACTGAAGAGAAACGTGTAACTCTGTGAGTTGCATTCACACCTGGCAATGCAGTTTCTCAGAAAGCTTCTCTTTAGTTATTATGTGAGGATATTTCCTTTATCACCATGGGCCCCATAGGCTCCCAAATATCACTTGCAGATTCCACGAAAAGAGTGTTAGCAAACTGCTTCTTGAGGCAGAGGTTGTAACTCTGTGAGATGAACTCACAGATCAGAAAGAAGTTTCTCAGAAAGCTTCTTTCACGTTTTGAACGGATGAAATTTCCTTTATCAGCGTCGGCCTCAATGTGATCCAAAGAAGCCCTTCTCAGATTCCTCAAAGACAGTGTTAATGGACTGCTCCACGAAACATAAGTGTAACTCTGTGAGATGAATTCACACACCAAGAAGTTTCTAAGAAAGCTTCTTTCTAGTTTTCATCTGTGGATATTTCCTTTGTCACTGTAATGTTCATTGCGCTATGAAGTATCTAATTGCAGATTTCCAGAAAACTGTGCTAACAAACTGATCACTGAAGAGAAACGTGTAACTCTGTGAGTTGCATTCACACCTGGCAATGCAGTTTCTCAGAAAGCTTCTCTTTAGTTATTATGTGAGGATATTTCCTTTATCACCATGGGCCCCATAGGCTCCCAAATATCACTTTGCAGATTCCACGAAAAGAGTGTTAGCAAACTGCTTCTTGAGGCAGAGGTTGTAACTCTGTGAGATGAACTCACAGATCAGAAAGAAGTTTCTCAGAAAGCTTCTTTCACGTTTTGAACGGATGAAATTTCCTTTATCAGCGTAGGCCTCAATGTGATCCAAAGAAGCCCCTTCAGATTCCTCAAAGACAGTGTTAATGGACTGCTCCACGAAACATAAGTGTAACTCTGTGAGATGAATTCACACATCACCAAGAAGTTTCTAAGAAAGCTTCTTTCTAGTTTTCATCTGTGGATATTTCCTTTGTCACTGTAATGTTCATTGCGCTATGAAGTATCTAATTGCAGATTTCCAGAAAACTGTGCTAACAAACTGATCACTGAAGAGAAACGTGTAACTCTGTGAGTTGCATTCACACCTGGCAATGCAGTTTCTCAGAAAGCTTCTCTTTAGTTATTATGTGAGGATATTTCCTTTATCACCATGGGCCCCATAGGCTCCCAAATATCACTTTGCAGATTCCACGAAAAGAGTGTTAGCAAACTGCTTCTTGAGGCAGAGGTTGTAACTCTGTGAGATGAACTCACAGATCAGAAAGAAGTTTCTCAGAAAGCTTCTTTCACGTTTTGAACGGATGAAATTTCCTTTATCAGCGTAGGCCTCAATGTGATCCAAAGAAGCCCTTCTCAGATTCCTCAAAGACAGTGTTAATGGACTGCTCCACGAAACATAAGTGTAACTCTGTGAGATGAATTCACACATCACCAAGAAGTTTCTAAGAAAGCTTCTTTCTAGTTTTCATCTGTGGATATTTCCTTTGTCACTGTAATGTTCATTGCGCTATGAAGTATCTAATTGCAGATTTCCAGAAAACTGTGCTAACAAACTGATCACTGAAGAGAAACGTGTAACTCTGTGAGTTGCATTCACACCTGGCAATGCAGTTTCTCAGAAAGCTTCTCTTTAGTTATTATGTGAGGATATTTCCTTTATCACCATGGGCCCCATAGGCTCCCAAATATCACTTTGCAGATTCCACGAAAAGAGTGTTAGCAAACTGCTTCTTGAGGCAGAGGTTGTAACTCTGTGAGATGAACTCACAGATCAGAAAGAAGTTTCTCAGAAAGCTTCTTTCACGTTTTGAACGGATGAAATTTCCTTTATCAGCGTCGGCCTCAATGTGATCCAAAGAAGCCCTTCTCAGATTCCAAAGACAGTGTTAATGGACTGCTCCCGAAATATAAGTGTAACTCTGTGAGATGAATTCACACATCACCAAGAAGTTTCTAAGAAAGCTTCTTTCTAGTTTTCATCGTGGATATTTCCTTTGTCACTGTAATGTTCATTGCGCTATGAAGTATCTAATTGCAGATTTCCAGAGAACTGTGCTAACAAACTGATCACTGAAAGACGTGTAAACTCTGTGAGTTGCTTCACACCTGGCAATGCAGTTTCTCAGAAAGCTTCTCTTTAGTTATTATGTGAGGATATTTCCTTTATCACCATGGGCCCCAATAGGCTCCCAAATATCACTTTGCAGATTCCACGAAAAGAGTGTTAGCAAACTGCTTCTTGAGGCAGAGGTTGTAACTCTGTGAGATGAACTCACAGATCAGAAAGAAGTTTCTCAGAAAGCTTCTTTCACGTTTTGAACGGATGAAATTTCCTTTATCAGCGTAGGCCTCAATGTGATCCAAAGAAGCCCTTCTCAGATTCCTCAAAGACAGTGTTAATGGACTGCTCCACGAAACATAAGTGTAACTCTGTGAGATGAATTCACACATCACCAAGAAGTTTCTAAGAAAGCTTCTTTCTAGTTTTCATCTGTGGATATTTCCTTTGTCAC
>NW_022143117.1:0-31752 GCF_007565055.1 Rhinopithecus roxellana | reverse complement strand
GGCTGCTCATCTTCCCCGTGAAGGGAAGGCAAATTCTCACACCAGTTCTGCTAGATCATCCCAAATGTTTCTTCACCTCCAAGGGGGCACAAAAGATTGACGAATATAGGTTGCAGAGGACACCTCAGCCTAACCTAGCAGGCACTCTGTCAGGCCAACAAGTGAAAGGCTGCCAGGGTGGAATTTCAGCGTTCCGCAAACGGAATGTTTTCTGATGCGATACATCATGATAGAGCAGAATAACCGAATAGCTCCGAAGTCCGAGAGGACTGGGTTTGAGTCCTCACCCCTCCTTTAAAAATGGAAAACAACAGAATAGAATTTGACGGGTGTTTTGATGATTACTCCTCATGAATAGTAAGGGCTGAGTCTAGGTTCTGGGTAGACACTGACGACTAAAACAGGCATGGTGTAAAATGTTAACTTTAGGAGAAGCTGGGGAAGCATCTGTATGGGAGTTCTCTGTACAATCTTTGCAACTTTTCTGTAAATCTGAAAATATTCTAAAGTAAAAAGTTGGCCAGGCACGGTGGCTCATGCCTGTAATTGGATGGTCAGAAAACCCAAATCCATGTGCCCTTGGTCAGATCAGTTCCCCTCTCCAAGCCTCTCTCCAACACTTTGGGAGGCCGAGGCGGGCAGATCACTTGAGGTCAGGAGTTCAAAACCAGCCTGGCCAACATGGCGAAACCTCCTCTCTACTAAAAGTACAAAAATTAGCCAGGCGTGGTGGCATATGCCTGTAATCCCAGCCACTCAGGAGACTGAAACAGGAGAATTGCTTGAACCCAGGAGGCAGAGGTTGCAGTGAGCCAAGATTGCGCCATTGCACTCCAGCCTCGGCGACAGAGCAGGACTCCATCTCATTACAAAAGACAGAAAAAAAGAAAAGAAAAGAAAAGAAGGAAAGAAAGAAAGAGGAAACTCTCTGCTGTCATGAAGATTGAATTAATTCTTGCTGCTTAATTTGCTCTTTGCTCAACTTCTTTCACGTTAAACACAGTTAAAGCAGCCCAGATGCCCACCTGCAGCCTGTGGAAATGCTGCCTGTCCTGCACTGGCTGAAGCTGCTGTAATGCTGAGTTCCTTGAGTTCCTCAAGAGCGAAAGAAGGAACCTTCAAGTTAACCTTAGAGCACCAAGCGTAGCTTTAAACAAGATGTGCACATATATATGGCACTTTCCTCTGTCAAGCAAAGTAACAATAACCACACAGGGCCTGAGCAACAGACAACCTCAGCCTTTCTTGATGACCAGATCCTGGGGACGGCTCGCATACACAGATTCTCCTGTCCCCCCGGTCCTCTGTTCCCCAGATGTCCACAGTGCTGAGGTCTCCTTCAGGAGCAAACTTCATCCAGGCCATATCTTGTACACAGAGCAGGGACCCGACCAGGGGAGACCTGCCCAAGCTGGGGGAGGCGTGCCTGCTGAGCTGGCTCTAGGTCCTTCTGATGTTGCCTACTTCCTGCTCATCTGCAGCTCTGAGCTCAAACATCAGATCCCCAGGAGTGCCTTCCCTGACACCCAGGCTAGGTCTGGGGTCTGTGCACCTGTCTTCTTGCTTCATAGCATTGATCACAGTTTCTAGAGTTGAAAATTATGTTTTTTAGGACTTGCTACAGAAACCCCCAGACAACAGAAGTGTTAGAATGGAGTTACTGAATGATGATATGTTTTCAAGTCAGATCATTCTAATGATAGGATTGAATGTCTTTTCTTCCTTCCCACACAGTCAGAGCCATAGATGGGAATCATGACAGTCCCACGGCCAAGGGCAACTCCAGAAAGTGGTAATGCAGGGGTTAGGGTTGCCCTTCCCTTCTGAAATCCACATGCGTGGAGCTTGGAGCCCAGGTGTCCCCTGTAGGGCTCTCCAGAACTGAACAACTGTGAAGCCCACCTTCAGCATTTGGGGCTGTGGGCTGGCATGGCCCTTATTTCACCATAGAGCTTTCTACACAAGTCATGATGCACGAAACCCCCGGAAGGGCTGTCGAGTGGAGACAGCTCTCATCACAGCATCGCCACCACCTCTTTCCCGGAGAGAGACACACATAAGCCAGGACCCTGACACTCTCAGGGACAGGTGATGCTCCCCTTGGCTGTTAGACATTCCCCCCCCCAACTTCCCATTGGACCGTGTCCTCCCACTCCCCAAACGAGTCACCCTTTAGAGCTGTGGTTATACATACGGCGTTCTCTTCATTTCCAACCACCAGGTGGTGCAATATCTCACTTGTGCAAGTGTACTTTAGTAACGGAGGCTGCTTGGAGCCTCCCGAGAACAGCCTCCCAAGAGGCCTAAGTGAGTCCATTCCCAAAGGAAGGAGCAAGAGTAACAACTAGGACTCAGCTTGCTGCAAAAGGCACCCACAAGGGGGCCGGGCTGAGGCGCCATGGTCCCAGCTCAGTAAGAGGAACCTCCGATTAGTGGATAGAACAGGTTTCAGGCTGAGTGTGGCAATTTTCCTCTGTCAATGGCTTCTCTTCCCTCAGGAACAGAGAACAGAACCCAAGCCTACCACTAAAATTGAGAGTTTCAATAGCATTTGTGCTGACAAAACAAGAAATCACAGGATACGAAGGTAAGACTATAGTGATGTTATTAAAACGGACTTCTTGAATAAGATAAATCAGTTTGTAATTAATGCAACAGTTAATTGTTGTCAAAAAGTGTCAAAAGCAAATATTGCTGAAATAAACTGCCAGCTCACTGCCTAGAGGCTCCGAGGAAAGGTCCTGTTGTGCTTACCTCCCTGCCTCCCTCATCTTCCTGAAGGCCCAGTCCTCCCAGGCACTTGTTGTCCCCCAACACCACATCTCAGGCCGCCAGAGACCCTGCTGCCTCATCTGACCTTGTTTCCACCCCCACCTTCCAATTCCCACACCTTTTTCTGCACTCAGATCAGCAGTCTGAACCCTTATATCCCAGGATCATCACAGAACAGACCCTTAACCTTCCCACCTTACCCATGCCAGCTGTCCTTTGAGAACCTACCAGGTTCTGACCCTCTCAAGGGGAGGCTGATTTTCCTTCCACAAGCCCAGAAGATCATGGCTTCAAAATAGAGTCAGGAGGTCAGGCATGGTGGCTCACACCTGTAATCCCAGTACTTTGGGAGGCTAAGGTGAGTGGATCACCTCAGGTCAGGAGTTCGAGACCAGCATGGCCAACATGGTAAAGCCCCATCTCTACTAAAAAATACAAAAATTAGCCAGGCGTGGTGGCACGTGCCTGTAATCCCAGTTACTCCAGAGGCTGAGGCAGGAGAATCACTTGAACCCAGGAGGCACAGGTTGCAGCGAGCCAAGATTGCACCACTGCACTCCAGCCTGGCTGACATAGTGAGACTCTGTCTCAAAACAAAACAGAAAAAAAGCAAAAAACACAAAATAGAGTCAGGAACCTTGTGCACTCCCCCGTGTTCTTTCTAAGCCATTTCGCATCCCCCCACCTGCAAAACTCAATGTCCCTTAATGCTATGATGCTGTAACCAAGTACACCATTTTTCTAAGAGGAAGAAAATGGTTTTAATTATTATTTCTTCTTTTCTCTCTCCTTTTCTCATGTTCCTCACTTCCTACGTAGCCCTTTAGAAATGCAATTATAACCTTATAGCCTTGACTTTCCCTTCACCAGACACTCCCTACAGGACAAGCTTATCTGACTATGTGCTCACTTAGAAGCTTCAGAGCCAGAAAGCTCTCCCACCAGGAAATTGCCTCAAGAGACAGCTGTCAATTTCCAACCTCAAGTACGCCCACGACAGAACTCTTTCCCACCTGGAGAGGATCTCAAGACAATGACCACCTTAGAACCTAGTTTTGTGCCAGCTGGACCGCCTGGTGGATAAGGCACTGAAGTGAGCCCAGTGGTCCCCCACCTGCTCGCTCCCTGCCCGCCTGCTGTGCATGCAAAGTCCCCCCTTTAAAAGTCCCTGCTTTCTGCCCCAAAACCAAAGCAGTGCCCTCAAAAAGAGAAGCCTGTACTTTTTCCCCTAAGCTAAGCTTTGGAATAAAAAGTCACTTTTTCATGTCAGCCCTCACTCTTGTTTTTTGGTTTGTGTGTGTTTATTTGTTTTTTGAGACAGGGTCTCACTCTGTCACCCAGGTTGGAGTGCAGTGGCGCCATCCTGGCTCACTGCAACCCCTGCCCCCCTCCCCCAAGGGCTGAAGTGATCCTCCCACCTCAGCCTCCTGAATAGCTGGGACCACAGGTGCACACCACCACACCCTGCTAATTTTTTGTATTTTTAGTAGAGACGGGGGTCTCGGCATGTTGCACAGGCTAGTCTCAGACTCCTGTAGCTCTTGTTAATTGGACTCTACAAGTGGTGAGTGACTGAAGCTTTGGTTTGGTTATGCTACTGAGTGCACTCCTTTTACCCTCCGAGGTATCTCCTACAAAAACAAACAAAAAACCACAAAAACCTACAAAAAGCCTCACCTGGGAGCCTGGCCTCCTAGGCTTCTTGCTCTCTATTATCCCCAGACCTCAGCCCC
Source organism: Rhinopithecus roxellana (assembly GCF_007565055.1). Taxonomy (NCBI): domain Eukaryota; kingdom Metazoa; phylum Chordata; class Mammalia; order Primates; family Cercopithecidae; genus Rhinopithecus; species Rhinopithecus roxellana. The sequence continues at coordinate 27,247 of NW_022143117.1, read as the reverse complement.
ATCCAGAATAATGAGCCAAACACAGCTGAGAGGCTCAGCCCCTTGGTCGTTGTGTACAAGAGAAAGAATCAGGCACCGTGACTGTTGAGTTGCAAAGAATAACCCAAGACCCTGAGCTTGAAGCAGAGGAGATTTACTCACACAGATGGGTATACATGAGGGACTGCAGCTCCTGCGAAGGCTCAAAGACCATCTCCCTGAACAAGTCACGGGGACTCAACAAAGCAAAAGCCGGAGAGTTTTGGAAGGAAACGTGGCTGCTTGGTTTTAACCAGTCCTTCGCTTGTCAGTTTCCAATTGGCCAGTTTGAGGAGCTCAGCCTGACTGAGTGCTGAGTCTCAAATCTGCTGAACCCAGACAGAGCTGGGTACAAGTTCACCATCAGCTGCTCTGCTTCCTCCTTAGAGAGCCCTGACTGCTGGGGTCTCACCCCCATGGTGAGTGAGCACACAGGCTCAAATCCCAGTGAAATGCTCTTTTTTCACCATGGCTTTGTACCACAAGTAGAAGAAAGCCAGACTCCTTACCAGGGCTGGTCGGGACCTACAAAAGAGCCGTCACCCACTTTACGGGCTGGTCGGGACCTACAAAAATGAGCCGTCACCCACTTCCCTGGCTGCACAGCTCACCACAATTTGCCTCATCCACTTTTCTCCAGCCACTCTGGCCTTCTTTGCTGATCTTAAAGTACAGCAAGCTCACTCCTCCCACACCTGTTACACTATTCCTATACTATACACACCTGTTACCTTATTCCAGAATGTTCCTTTTCCAAAACCTTATGTGGCTGTCTCCTTCTCAGTCCACCAGGTGTCTACAGAGAGCTGTCCCCTGCACTGCACCAAAAATAGCCCAACCACAATGACATGCTACTTCACACCCACGAGCATGACTGTAATTTAAAAAACACCACCACAAAGTAACAAGTGTTGAGGAGGATGTAGAGAAACCAGAACATTCGTACATTGCTAGTGGAAACGTAAAATGGTGCAGCTGCTGTGGAAAAGTTGAGTGGTTCCTTAAAAACTTAAACACGGAATTATCGTCTGATCTAGCAATTCCACTTCTAGGTATATACCCGAAAGAATAGAAAGCAGAGCCTCAGATACGTACATGGACACCCATATTCATCACAGCATTATTCACAACAGTCAAAAGGTGGAAGCAACCCAAGTGTCCATCTACTAAAAATACAACAATTAGCCGGGTGTGGTGGTGCGCGCCTGTAATCCCAGCTACTCGGGAGGCTGAGGCACGAGAATCACTTGAACTTGGGAGGCGGAGGTTGCAGTGAGCCGAGATCTCGGCCACTGCACTCCAGCCTGGGTGACAAAATGAGACTCTGTTTCAAAAAAAAAAAAAAAAAATGGATTTGCAAAACGTGTTCTATACATACAATGGAATATCATTCAGCCTTATAGAGAAAGGAAATTGTGACATGCAGCAACATGGGTGAACCTTGAGGACATTATGCTTAGTGAAATAAACCAGTCGCAAAAGTGAAATAATAATCACATACAAATACTATATGATTCCACTTACATGAGGTACCTACAGTAGTTTAATTCACAGAGACAAAGTAGCCAGCTGCAGTAACGCATGCCTATAATTCTAGCTACTAGGGAGGCTGAGGAGGGAGGACTGATTGAGCCCAGGAATTCGAGGTTGCGGTGAACTATGATTGCACTACTGCACTCCATCCTCAGCGAAAGAATAAGACCCGGTCAGAAGGAAGGAAGGAGGAAGGAGGAAAGGAAGGAAAGAAGGAAAGAAAGGTTCTCAAGGGTTGGGGAGAGGGAGAGTGTGGGCACAGAGTTTCAGTTTGGGAAGATGCAAAAGTTCTGGAGATGAATGGTGGTGATGGTTGCACTGCAATGTACTTAATTCCAATGAACTGTCCACTTAAAAATGGTTACAATGGTAAATCTTACGTTATAATATTTTACTGCAATAATAAAAAATAAATAGCCCCCTGACCGTGGTTACCATTGGAGATTTTATGATGCGTTTTTTGCCTATTAGCGCCTCATAAGGAAGCTTCATTCGACCAGATCACAGCCGAATTGTTCACTGCTGATTCTCAAGTGCTAGAGCAATGCTTGGTAAACAATACACATACGCAGTAAAGTCTCAAATGTATTTACTCACTGATGTCTGTTTATTCACTTGCTTATCTGACTCCTCGATTGGCTGTAAGTTCCAGAGAGTAGGGCCCTTGTTTGTCTTGCTTCTCTAGAGATCACAGCACCTAAATAAGTACCAGCTGCCCAGCAGGGAGGGGCTTCCCAAATGTCTACCAAGCCAATAAAAAACCATATCCACATCACATCACGATGTGGGAGCTTGTGACTGAACTCTTGAGCTCTGCTGCAAAGCGCTATGGAAGACCTCTGTGAGATGGAGCTGGACAAAGTGCTCTTCCCCTAACAGGGACGCCCGTGGGAGCCTGGACTAGGATCCCCCAAGATGGCTTCTGATCTCCAACCTGCCACTGATTTATGGCAGTGAGTAAGTGCCTTGTCCTTTGGATCCACCATGCACAAAACTGAAAAATAATGGAGGTGGGCCAGATTAATGTTTCTTTCCAACTCTGATTCCAGAGCTCTTTTTTTTTTTTTTTTTTTTTTTGAGACAGAGTCTCGCTCTGTCGCCCAGGCTGGAGTGCAGTGGCGTGATCTCGGCTCACTGCAACCTCTGCCTCCCAGGTTCAAGCGATTCTCCTGCCTCAGCCTCCTGTGTAGCTGGGATTACAGGCATGCGCACCACGCCCGGCTAATTTTTGTATGTTTAGTAAAGACGGGGTTTCACCATGTTGGTCAGGCTGGTCTCAAACTCCTGACCCCGTGATCCGCCCACCTTGGCCTCCTAAAGTGCTGGGATTATAGGCACGAGCCACTGCGCCTGGCCCCAAAACATTTTCTTCTAAGAGCTATCTTGCATTATAAGGCCATATAGGGTAAGTTGCACTGGTGGAAGGGTCGGGGGCAGGAAGCTGGATTCTCCCCTCTCCACTTCCTCTTTGTCCTCAGCCAGTCCAGGAAGCATTGCTGTTGGCTCCAGGATTTCCCAGAACCCAGTTTGAAAACCACTGGCCCAGCAGCCTGAGTGACCCAGAGTTCCAATTCTCACTCTCCTCCACTCACCCAAATGACCCGGGATGATTAACCTTCCGAGGTTCCTTCTGAGTCTACAAAACATGAGTCATCAGCCCAGATCATGGAATAATGAGGAGAAGCAGATGAACTCACACGTATGAAAAGGTTTTCACAGTGCTCTATGCAAATTGGTTATTTCACAACCTTAAACATCACTGCTTGCTGGGATCTGCAGAGGAACAAATGCATCAGGTGCACCCACCTAACAGCCATCCTCCAGGGGAGAGCAGCTTTTTTTTTTTTTTTCTTTCTTTTGAGACAGAGTCTCACTCTGTCACCAAGGCTGGAGTGCAGTGGTGTGATCTCGGCTCACTGCAATCTCTGCCTTCCCGGATTCAAGCACTTTTCCTGCCTCAGCCTCCTGAGTAGCTGGGATTATAGGTGTGTGCCACCACGCCTGGGGTAATTTTTGTATTTTCACCATGTTGGTCAGGCTGGTCTTGAACTCCTGACCTCAAGTGATCTGCCCGCCTTGGCCTCCCAAAGTGCTGGGATTACAGGCATGAGCCACTGCACCCAACCCAATCTTTTTTAAAAGACCATTTCACCTGGATGACTGCCACACCTGGCCAGGTGTGAAGGGGACTTCAGAGCAGGCCAGTGAGGAGCCAGGGGTTTTACAGCCTCACCCTGACCACACCCATAACACACACTAACCTCAAGGTCCTCTCTGGGAAAAAGTACTGTGAGATGATGCAAAGTTCCTTATTTACCATCTTCCCCAGTGGATGGCAAACACTTTGGGCAGAGCTTACAGCAGCGGAACTCAGCTAGCACATTGTTGCATGATACTGACAGCTGATTCAGAATTTAATCTTCTTTTACAACGATTCGGTTTTGCTCACAGGCGGCAAAGGTGGGGTCCCCACCCCATCCCCAGCTTCACTTTGCGGACAAATCATATTAAAGTAGAAGAGTTCGGAGGGGTTAGTATTGGCTCCCAGCATCTGCGTTCCTTTCTGCTGGTAACATAAGCCTTATTCAGCACTGTGGAACATATCAACCAAGCCAGTTCTTGGACAGGCACACTAAAATACTATCCTAAAAAATCTAAACATAAACTGTCCATTTCGACTGTGTTTTACAACTTATTTGGGATGGATGGAAGAAGCAATGGAAGAGGGAGGAGGAGAAAACCTAAATATATAAATGCACATGCCACACCAAATGTTTACAACCATCTAGACGTTAGGAAGGGGCCTGAGAGGGAAGCCATGCAGAACAGCACATTCCCCAGTACCTGTGGGGGCTCAGGGTTTGGAGGCCACAGGATGACGTTATGCAAGCCGGCGTCCTCCTGCTGAAATGCAAAGGGATCTCACCGTTAGGACAGGTCACAGGGAACAGGACCAGATGGACAATCTTTGCTGTTTTCGTGGGGTTTTGTTGTTGTTGTTGTTGTTTTGTTGGTTTTTGAGACACAGTCTTGCTGTGTTGCCCAGGGTGGAGTGCAGTGGTGTAATCTCAGCTCACTGCAAACTGCACCTGCCAGGTTCAAGCGATTCTCCTATCTCAGCCTCCCGAGTTGCTGGGATTACAGGTGCACGCCACCATGCCCGGATAATTTTTGTATTTTTAGTAGAGATGGGGTTTCACCATGTTGACCAGGAAGATTTCAAACTCCTGACCTCAGGTGATCACTCACCTCGGTCTCCCAAAGTGCTGGGATTACAGGCGTGAGCCACCGCGCCTGGCCATTCTGCTGGCAACATAAGCCTTATTCAGCATCGTGGAACATATCCCAGGCCAAACCCAGGAGGCATGCTCCCACGCTGCCCACGGCGTCCCAGAAATGAGACAACAGAGAGAGAGGAGGAACCAGGAGCCCGAGGGTGTATGAAGTACACAGGGCCAGGACTGTGCAGGCCTGTCCCTCACCCTTGCCCTGGTGACACAGCTGCTCCTCAGTGCCCGGTCCTTAATCTGTGAACAGGAGGTTTCTTCAGACTTGCATCTTTCCTTCCAAACATTCCCTAGCAAGCAGGATTCAGGGACCTCCAAGTGCACTCATACTCAGAGTCTCCTGAGGGGCTAGGGGCCTGGGTGCGATGAGGAGTGTGCCCACTGGGGCAGAGATAGCAGTTTGGAGGTGTTCACAGTGATCCAGGTGTGACAGGGTAGGGTTGTGACAGCAGGGATGGGGAGGAGAAAAACTGTTAGAAAAGATCATTTCACGGATATGTGCTGCCTTTATGTCCTTTGAGAAACTGCTCCAAGGGATACTGAAGCGGCTGGTATAGAGCTGGGCCCACCTTGGCCCTATTGGGGTGAGTGTATGACTCACGTGGCTATCAGTGTCCCATATTCTGGGCACAGTGATTGACTTCAGAGAGGGCACATGACACAATCAGGGTCACTCAGATTCCTTATGGGAGCTGATCAGGAGGCTGAGGCTGGGCGCGGTGGCTCATGCCTGTAATCCTAGCATTTTGGGAGGCCATGGCAGGTGGATCACCCGAGGTCAGGAGTTCAAGGCCAGCCTGGCCAACATAGTGAACCCCCATCTCTGCTAAAGAAAAAAAATAATAATACAAAAATTAGCTGGGGGGTGGCGGCATGCACCTGTAATCCCAGCTACTCAGGAGTCTGAGGCAGGAGAATCGCCTGAACCCAGGAGGCAGAGGTTGAAGTGAGCCAAGATCACACCACCGCACTCCAGCATGGGTGACAGAGTGAGACTCTGTCTCGATAAAAAAGAGAAGGCTGGACCATTGGCTGGAAGAAGCATGGAAGGCTGGACCTGCCACGGGCATCTTTTCCACAGGCTGGGGGCACCTCCCTGGACACTAGGGAATCACAAAGGAAAGTAGAGCACGACCCAGTGAGAGGGGTCCCCAGAGCCATCTTTTGAATCTCCGGACTCAGCCACTATTGCAGCCAGAACCTCTCTGTGGGCTTCTCAATTCTATAAGCCAACAATCCCTTTTTCTGCTTATGGTCACTGAAGATGGTCTTTTATCTCTTACTACTTTAAAAAAAAGTTCTAATTAGCCAGAAATTTGGAAGGCTAAATGGCCAGGCCATTCATCAATTAATTAATTAAACATAGGGTGACTTATCAGATGTGGGGGTGGGAGTGGATGGAGTCAGGGATGACCCCCAGATTTCTGTCTTGGATGGCCAGGTGGATCATGGTACCCAAGAGGGGGATCACAGGATGATGAGCATTATGGGGGCAGAAGCTGAGTTTGGGTTGGAGGGACTTGGGATGGCTGTGGGTCACCAGGTACAGATAGGTCTGGAGCCCCAGTTCCCTGGGAGAGCCCTGAGTTTCGTAGCCAGACACACCCACGCTTTATTCCTACTTGTTTCTCTACCAAAGACAGACCCTCGTCTGGTCCTGGAATCCTAAAGGCAACCCCACTTCTCCAACCTCAGCCAGACATGACCCAAACCTCCGCCAAACTGGGTCATGTTGGGCTGAGGCTGGAGAAGTGAAAACTTGCAGAGCTAGGAAAACATCTGCTCACTCAAGCGGAATGAAGACTGAGGAGGGGAGATGGAGTCAGGAGCTGGTAGGAGGTGAGAAATGAGGGACAGGTGGAGTGGGATGCGGGTATTGAACCCCCACACCAGCATTTTAACCTTTCTAAATAGTAAAGATCTGAAGCATTAAAACATCCATCACCTGCAAGGATGCAGTGACACAGGCTCTCATGCCCTGGTGGGAGAAGTGACATCACTATTTTGGAAGGCATTTTGACAATGTACATAGCAAGAGCCTTTTGAAAGTACTATCCGTTCGTTTGACACTGCAATTCCGTTTCTAATGAGTCTATCCTAAGTAAACAATGTACATTCAATTCTGGACAGTGAGGTTTCATGAAAGTAATGAGGAGAAAAATGTAACCCATTTTCAATGTTGCCTATATTCAGGTAGAAATTCATTGCAGGTTAAAGAAGTGTACCCACCTCCCCTAGGCGTTCTGTTAAAGCAGTTAAGTCAAATGTTCCTGTATTCTAGGGTTTCTCAACCTCAGCACTGTTGACATTTAGTGCTGGATAATTCTTTATTGTGGGGGACTGTTCTGTGCATTGTAGAATACTCTGCAGCAACACTGACCTCTACCTACCAGATGCCAGTGGCACTCTATCTCTGAGTTGTGACAACAAAAACTGTCATGAGATATTGCTAAATGTCCCCTGAAGCACAAAATCACACACCTCCTGCCCCACCCCATCCCACCCCCTGCCCACTGCTCTATCTTGTTTATAGCCAGTAGTGGGGCCTGCAGGGATCTTGGGGTCCAAAAGGATCCATAAGACCCCAAAGAAGTGGTTGAACCTGAGCTGCTTGGTTTGTTAATGAGCAGGACTAAAGGCCAAAATATGTCTAGTGGCCCGTACTGTGCACATTGAGGGCACTCACCCGATAGCTGTGCCCTTCTCAACTCTAAAACACAAGACAGAACATTCCTTTAAGTGGAAATTACTGGGAGACGTGCCCGGAGCCAACCCCAGCCAGCAGGCACGTTTGTTTGGCCCACAGAGTGCTTAAAAATAATTGAAATTAGTTGCCAACATTTTTTTTAAATGTAGGATTTCTTTACATAATCTCTTCTAGAAGACAGAATAGGAGCAAGCACTTCCCAACTCATTTTGTGAGGCTAGTATTGTCCTGATACAAAAACCAGACATAAAAGAAAACTACAGAGCAATATTTCTTACGAATTTAGATACAAAAGTCTTCAACAAAGTGTTAGCAAATTGAATCCAACAATGTGTAAAAATAATTATTCAAGACTGGTTCAACATTGGAAAATCAATCAGTGTAATCCAATATATCAACAGATCAAAGAAGAAAGATCATACAATTACATCGACTGACACAGAGAAGGCATCGGGCAAAACCCAACTCTCATTCACGATAAAAAAAAACCACAGCAAACTAGGAATAGAGAACTGCCTCAATTTGATTACAAGTATTATGTTTAACAAAAAAAACTACAGTTAATATCTTGCTTAACAGTGAAAGACCGAATGCTTTCCTCCTCAGACTGGGAACCAGGGAAAAATGTCCCCTCTCACTGCTCTTGTTTAACACAGAACTGAAAGTCCTAGCCACTGCAATAAAGAAGAAAGGAGAAGAGAAGAGAAGAGAAGAGAAGAGAAGAGAAGAGAAGAGAAGAGAAGAGAAGAGAAGGAGGGAAGGAAGGAAGGAAGGAAGGTAGGTTGTACAGAATGGGAAAAACTAAATAAATAAAACTGCCCTTATTTGCAAATAAAGTGATTATGTACATAGAAAATTACAAGAAATCTACAAAAACAAACAAACTTCTTGGAACTAATAAGTTAATTCAGCAAGGATGCAGGATACAAAATCAGCATGCAAAAATCATTCATTAGTAATGAACACGTGAATAGCAAAATTAAAAACATGATACCATTTACAGTCACTCCAAAGAAAATCTAATACTTAGGTATAAACTTCACAAAATATATGCAGGATCTATACATTGAAGATTACAGAAATGATAATGAAAAAGAAAATAGGCCCAGCATGGCGGCCCACACGTGTAATCCCAGCACTTTGGGAGGCTAAGGTGGGCGGATCACAAGGTCAGGAGATCAAGACCATCCTGGCCAACATAGTGAAACCCTGTCTTTACTAAAAATACAAAAATTAGCCAGGCGTGGTGATGGCCACCTGTACTCCCAGCTATTTGGAAGACTAAGGGAGGAGAATCGCTTGAACCCAGGAGGTGGAGGTTGCAGTGAGCCGAGATTGCGCCACTGCACTCCAGCCTGGGCGACAGAATGAGACTCCATCTCAAAAAAAAAGAAAGAAAAAAGAAAAGAAAGATGACCTAGGGGGCGGAGCAAGATGGCCGAATAGGAACAGCTCCAGTCTCCAACTCCCAGCGCGAGCGACACAGAAGACCAGTGATTTCTGCATTTTCAACTGAGGTAAGGGATCATCTCACTAGGGAGTGCCAGACAATTGGTGCTGGTCAGCTGCTGCAGCCTGACCAGCGAGAGCTGAAGCAGGGCGAGGCATCGCCTCACCTGGGAAGTGCAAGGGGGAAGGGAATCCCTTTTCCTAGCCAGGGGAACTGAGACACACAACACCTGGAAAATTGGGTAACTCCCACCCCAATACTGTGCTTTAAGCAAACGGGCACACCAGGAGATTATATCCCACACCTGGCCAGGAAGGTCCCACGGCCACGGAGCCTCCCTCATTGCTAGCACAGCAGTCTGCAATCTAACCGCAAGGCAGAAGCAAGCCTGGGGGAGGGGCGCCGCCATTGCTGAGGCTTAAGTAGGTAAACAAAACCGCTGGGAAGCTCGAACTGGGTGGAGCTCACAGCAGCTCAAGGAAACCTGCCTGTCTCTGTAGACTCCACCTCTGGGGACAGGGCACAGCTAAACAACAACAACAAAACAAGCAGCAGAAACCTCTGCAGACGCAAACGACTCTGTCTGACAGCTTTGAAGAGAGCAGTGGATCTCCCCACACGGAGGTTGAGATCTGAGAAGGGACAGACTGCCTGCTCAAGTGGGTCCCTGACCCCTGAGTAGCCTAACTGGGAGACATCCCCCACTGGGGCAGTCTGACACCCCACACCTCACAGGGTGGAGTACACCCCTGAGAGGAAGCTTCCAAAGTAAGAATCAGACAGGTACACTCGCTGTTCAGCAATATTCTATCTTCTGCAACCTCTGCTGCTGATACCCAGGCAAACAGGGTCTGGAGTGGACCTCAAGCAATCTCCAACAGACCTGCAGCTGAGGGTCCTGACTGTTAGAAGGAAAACTATCAAACAGGAAGGACACCTATACCAAAACCCCATCAGTACGTCACCATCATCAAAGACCAGAGGCAGATAAAACCACAAAGATGGGGAAAAAGCAGGGCAGAAAAGCTGGAAATTCAAAAAATAAGAGCGCATCTCCCCCTGCAAAGGAGCACAGCTCATCGCCAGCAATGGATCAAAGCTGGTCAGAGAATGACTTTGACGAGAGGAAAGAAGTCTTCAGTCCATCAAACTTCTCAGAGCTAAAGGAGGAATTACGTACCCAGCACAAAGAAACTAAAAATCTTGAAAAAAGAGTGGAAGAATTGACAGCTAGAATAATTAATGCAGAGAAGGTCATAAACGAAATGACAGAGATGAAAACCATGACACGAGAAATACGTGACAAATGCACAAGCTTCAGTAACCAACTCGATCAACTGGAAGAAAGAGTATCAGCGATTGAGGATCAAATGAATGAAACGAAGCAAGAAGAGAAACCAAAAGAAAAAAGAAGAAAAAGAAATGAACAAAGCCTGTGAGAAGTATTGGATTATGTAAAAAGACCAAATCTACGTCTGATTGGGGTGCCTGAAAATGAGGGGGAAAATGGAACCAAGTTGGAAAACACTCTTCAGGATATCATCCAGGAGAACTTCCCCAACCTAGTAGGGCAGGCCAACATTCAAATTCAGGAAATACAGAGAACGCCACAAAGATACTCCTCGAGAAGAGCAACTCCAAGGCACATAATTGCCAGATTCACCAAAGTTGAAATGAAGGAAAAAATCTTAAGGGCAGCCAGAGAGAAAGGTCAGGTTACCCACAAAGGGAAGCCCATCAGACTAAGAGCAGATCTCTCGGCAGAAACTCTGCAAGCCAGAAGAGAGTGGGGGCCAATATTCAACATTCTTAAAGAAAAGAATTTTAAACCCAGAATTTCATATCCAGCCAAACTAAGTTTCATAAGTGAAGGAGAAATAAAATCCTTTACAGATAAGCAAATGCTCAGAGATTTTGTCACCACCAGGCCTGCCTTACAAGAGACCCTGAAGGAAGCCCTAAACATGGAAAGGAACAACCGGTACCAGCCATTGCAAAAGCATGCCAAAATGTAAAGACCATCGAGGCTAGGAAGAAACTGCATCAAATAACGAGCAAAATAACCAGTTAATATCATAATGGCAGGATCAAGTTCACACATAACAATATTAACCTTAAATGTAAATGGACTAAATGCTCCAATTAAAAGACACAGACTGGCAAACTGGATAAAGAGTCAAGACCCATCAGTCTGCTATATTCAGGAGACCCATCTCACATGCAGAGACACACATAGGCTCAAAATAAAGGGATTGAGGAAGATCTACCAAGCAAATGGAGAACAAAAAAAAGCAGGGGTTGCAATCCTAGTCTCTGATAAAACAGACTTTAAACCATCAAAGATCAAAAGAGACAAAGAAGGCCATTACATAATGGTAAAGGGATCAATTCAACAGGAAGAGCTAACTCTCCTAAATATATATGCACCCAATACAGGAGCACCCAGATTCATAAAGCAAGTCCTTAGAGACTTACAAAGAGACTTAGACTCCCATGCAATAATAATGGGAGACTTCAACACTCCACTGTCAACATTAGACAGATCAACGAGACAGAAAGTTAACAAGGATATCCAGGAATTGAACTCATCTCTGCACCAAGCAGACCTAATAGACATCTATAGAACTCTCCACCCCAAATCAACAGAATATACATTCTTCTCAGCACCACATCGCACTTATTCCAAAATTGACCACATAATTGCAAGTAAAGCACTCCTCAGCAAATGTAAAAGAACAGAAATTATAACAAACTGTCTCTCAGAGCACAGTGCAATCAAACTAGAACTCAGGACTAAGAAACTCAATCAAAACCGCTCAACTACATGGAACCTGAACAACCTGCTCCTGAATGACTACTGAGTACATAACAAAATGAAGGCAGAAATAAAGATGTTCTTTGAAATCAATGAGAACAAAGATACAACATACCAGAATCTCTGGGACACATTTAAAGCAGTGTGTAGAGGGAAATTTATAGCACTAAATGCCCACAAGAGAAAGCTGGAAAGATCTAAAATTGACACTCTAACATCACAATTAAAAGAACTAGAGAGGCCAGAGCAAACACATTCAAAAGCTAGCAGAAGGAAAGAAATAACTAAGATCAGAGCAGAACTGAAGGAGATAGAGACACAAAAAACCCTCCAAAAAATCAATGAATCCAGGAGTTGGTTTTTTGAAAAGATCAACAAAATTGACAGACTGCTAGCAAGACTAATAAAGAAGAAAAGAGAGAAGAATCAAATAGACGCAATAAAAAATGATAAAGGGGATATCACCACTGACCCCACAGAAATACAAACTACCATCAGAGAATACTATAAACACCTCTACACAAATCAACTAGAAAATCTAGAAGAAATGGATAATTTCCTGGACACTTACACTCTTCCAAGACTAAACCAGGAAGAAGTTGAATCCCTAAATAGACCAATAGCAGGCTCTGAAATTGAGGCAATAATTAATAGCCTACCCACCAAAAAAAGTCCAGGACCAGATGGATTCACAGCTGAATTCTACCAGAGGTACAAGGAGGAGCTGGTACCATTCCTTCTGAAACTATTCCAATGAACAGAAAAAGAGGGAATCCTCCCTAACTCATTTTATGAGGCCAACATCATCCTGATACCAAAGCCTGGCAGACAGACAACAAAAAAAGAGAATTTTAGACCAATATCCCTGATGAACATCGATGCAAAAATCCTCAATAAAATACTGGCAAACCGGATTCAGCAGCATATCAAAAACCTTATCCACCATGATCAAGTGGGCTTCATCCCTGGGATGCAAGGCTGGTTCAACATTCGCAAATCAATAAACGTAATCCAGCATATAAACAGAACCAAAGACAAGAACCACATGATTATCTCAATAGATGCAGAAAAAGGCTTTTGACAAAATTCAACAGCCCTTCATGCTAAAAACGCTCAATAAATTCGGTATTGATGGAAAGTACCTCAAGATAATAAGAGCTATTTATGACAAACCCACAGCCAATATCATACTGAACGGGCAAACCTGGAAAAATTCCCTTTGAAATCTGGCACAAAACAGGGATGCCCTCTCTCATCACTCCTATTCAACATAGTGTTGGAAGTTCTGGCTAGGGCAATCAGGCAAGAGAAAGAAATAAAGGGTATTCAGTTAGGAAAAGAAGAAGTCAAATTGTCCCTGTTTGCAGATGACATGATTGTATATTTAGAAAACCCCATTGTCTCAGCCCAAAATCTCCTTAAGCTGATAAGCAACTTCAGCAAAGTCTCAGGATACAAAATTTATGTGCAAAAATCACAAGCATTCTTATACACCAGTAACAGACAAACAGAGAGCCAAATTATGAATGAACTTCCATTCACAATTGCTTCAAAGAGAATAAAATACCTAGGAATCCAACTTACAAGGGATGTCAAGGACCTCTTCAAGGAGAGCTACAAACCACTGCTCAGTGAAGTAAAAGAGGACACAAACAAATGGAAGAACATACCATGCTCATGGATAGGAAGAATCAATATCGTGAAAATGGCCATACTGCCCAAGGTAATTTATAGATTCAATGCCATCCCCATCAAGCTACCAATGAGTTTCTTCACAGAATTGGAAAAAACTGCTTTAAAGTTCATATGGAACCAAAAAAGAGTCCGCATTGCCAAGACAATCCTAAGTCAAAAGAACAAAGCTGGAGGCATCATGCTATCTGACTTCAAACTATACTACAAGGCTACAGTAACCAAAACAGCATGGTACTGGTACCAAAACAGAGATATAGACCAATGGAACAGAGCAGAGTCCTCAGAAATAATACCACACATCTACAGCCATCTGATCTTTGACAAACCTGAGAGAAACAAGAAATGGGGAAAGGATTTCGTATTTAATAAATGGTGCTGGGAAAATTGGCTAGCCATAAGTAGAAAGCTAAAACTGGATCCTTTCCTTACTCCTTATACGAAAATTAATTCAAGATGGATTAGAGACTTAAATGTTAGACCTAATACCATAAAAACCCTAGAAGAAAACCTAGGTAGTACCATTCAGGACATAGGCATGGGCAAGGACTTCATGTCTAAAACACCAAAAGCAATGGCAGCAAAAGCCAAAATTGACAAATGGGATCTAATTACACTAAAGAGCTTCTGCACAGCAAAAGAAACTACCATCAGAGTGAACAGGCCACCTACAGAATGGGAGAAAATTTTTGCAATCTACTCATCTGACAAAGGGCTGATATCCAGAACCTACAAAGAACTCAAACAAATTTACAAGAAAAAAACAAACCCCATCAAAAAGTGGGCAAAGGATATGAACAGACATTTCTCAAAAGAAGACATTCATACAGCCAACAGACACATGAAAAAATGCTCATCATCACTTGCCATCAGAGAAATGCAAATCAAAACCACAATGAGATACCATCTCACACCAGTTAGAATGGCAATCATTAAAAAGTCAGGAAACAACAGGTGCTGGAGAGGATGTGGAGAAATAGGAACACTTTTACACTGTTGGTGGGATTGTAAACTAGTTCAACCATTATGGAAAACAGTATGGCAATTCCTCAAGGATCTAGAACTAGATGTACCATATAACCCAGCCATCCCACTACTGGGTATATACCCAAAGGATTATAAATCATGCTGCTATAAAGACACATGCACACGTATGTTTATTGCGGCACTATTCACAATAGCAAAGACTTGGAATCAACCCAAATGTCCATCTGTGACAGACCGGATTAAGAAAATGTGGCACATATACACCATGGAATACTATGCAGCCATAAAAAAGGATGAGTTTGCATCCTTTGTAGGGACATGGATGCAGCTGGAAACCATCATTCTTAGCAAACTATCACAAGAACAGAAAACCAAACACCGCATGTTCTCACTCATAGGTGAGAAGTGAACAATGAGATCACTTGGACTCAGGAAGGAGAACATCACACACCGGGGCCTATCATGGGGAGGGGGGAGCGGGGAGGGATTGCATTGGGAGTTATACCTGATATAAATGACGAATTGATGGGTGCTGACGAGTTGATGGGTGCAGCACACCAACAGGGCACAAGTATACATATGTAACAAACCTGCACGTTATGCACATGTACCCTAGAACTTAAAGTATAATAATAATAAAATAAATAAATAAATAAATAAATAAATAAATAAAGATGACCTAAATAAATGGAGAGACATACCATGTGTTCACAGATTGGAAGACTCAATATAGTAAAGAAGTCAATTCTCCTCAAATTAATCTATAATTGGACTATAATTCCTATCAAAATCCCAGAAAGTATTTTGTAGACATGGACAGATTTATTCTAATATTAATATGGAAAGTTAGAGGTGCAAGAATAGCAAAAACAATTTTGGAAAAGAATAAAATTAGATTTCAAGCCTTATTATATAGCCACAGTAATCAAGACAATCAATGGACAAGAATAGGAAACCCTGAAACAGAGCCACACAAATATGCCTAACTGATTTTTGACAGTGGAGCAGGAATGGTTTAATGGAGGAAAAATATTCTTTTACAAATGTTGTTAGAAAGATGGACATTCTGGCCAGGCACGGTGGCTCACGCCTGTAATCCCAGCACTTTGGGAGGCCGAGGCGGGTGGATCACGAGGTCAGAAGATTGAGACCATCCTGACTAACACGGTGAAACCACGTCTCTACTAAAAATACAAAAAATTAGCCAGGCGTGGTGGCGGGCGCCTGTAGTCCCAGCTACTCGGGAGGCTGAGGCAGGAGAACGTTGTGAACGCAGGAGGCAGAGCTTGCAGGTAGCCGAGATTGCGGTACTGCACTACAGCCAAGGCAACAGAGCGAGACTCCCTCTCAAAAAAAAAAAAAAAAAAAAAAGATGGACATTCATAGGTTAAAAAAAAAAAGAACCTCAACCTCAAGATAATGAGAAGACAAGCCACAGGCAGGGAGAAATTATTTGCAAAAGACACACTTTATCCAAAATATACAAAAAACTTGTAAAACTCAACAATAAGAAAACAAACAACCTAACTTTAAAATGGGGCAAAGACCTGAACAGACACCATACCAAAGGAGATACACAGATGGCAAAAAAAGCATATGAAAAGACGTTTCACATCCTATGAGAAATGCAAATTAAAGCAACAAGATACCACTATATACCTATTAGAACGACCCAAAATCCGGAATGCCGACAACATGAAAGGCTGGGGAGGATATGGAACAGGAACTCTCATTCACAGCTGGTAGGGATGCAAAACGGTACAGCCACTTTGAAAGACTGTTTGGTGGTTTCCTACGAAACTAAACATACTCCTACATGATTCAGTAATCTCGCTCCTTGGTATCTACCCAAAGGAGCTGAAAACACGTCTGCACAAAAACCGGCACACAGACATTTACAGTAGTTTTATTTATAATTGCCAAAACTTGGAAGCAACCAAGATGTTATTCAGTAGATCAATAAACTGGTACATTCAGGCAATGGAAAATTATTCAGTACTAAAAAGCAATGACCAAGTAGTGAAAAAACATGCAGGAACCTTAAATGGACATTACTGAGTGAAAGAAGCCAATGTTAAAAGGCTACATACTGTAGGATCCAACCACATGACATTCTGGAAAAGGCGAAACTCTGTAGACAGTAAAAAGATTAATGGTTGCCAGGGATTGAGGGGTGTGGGAAGGATGAGTAGGTGGAGCCCAGAGGATTTCTAGGGCAGTGAAACTACCCTGCATGATACTATTCCTTTGTCCAAACCCAGAAAATGTGCAATACCTAAATTGTGTACCTCACACAAAAATTAACTCAAAATAAATCATGCACTCAAATATAAAATGTAAAACTTCAAAACTTTTAGCAAAAAAAACCAGCAGAAAATCTTCAGAATGTTGGTGTAGGCAGAGTTCTTAGATTTGATACCGAAAGCAGCACTCCTAAGAGCAAAAACTGATGAACTGTACCTTATCAAAATTATACTCTTTTGGTCTGTAAAAAATGCTCTTAAGAGGACAAAAAGACATGTTACAGAATGGAAGAAAATATCTGCAAACCATGAGCTGACAAAGGATTAGGATCTAGACTATATAAAGAACTCTGAAAACTCTTTAAAAATAATAAAAATACTAGGCCAGGTGCAGTGGCTTACGCCTGTAATCCCAGGACTTTGTGAGGCTGAGGTGGGCGGATCACGAGGTCAGGAGTCCAAGACCAGCCTGCCCAACATAATGAAACCCCGTCTCTACTAAAATCACAAAAAATTAGCCGGGCATGGTGGCACGCACCTGTAATCCCAGCAACTCGGGAGGCTGAGGCAGGAGAACTGCTTGAACCCGGGAGACAGAGGTTGCAGTGAGCCGAGATCATGTCATTGCACCCCAGCCCAGCCAACAGTGCGAGACTCCGTCTCAAAAAACATATATATTAATAATAATAATCTAGTTAGAAAATGGGCAAAAGACATAAACCGATTTTTCACCAAAGAGAATATGTAGATGGTAGATAAGCACATGAAAGGTGTTCAACAACTTCATCCATAATCAAAATGTAAATTAAAACCACGTGGAAATGTCACAACACCCCATCAGAATAGCAACACCAAAAAGTGACACCACAAAATGACAGCCAGGGTCCAAAGACCGGATCCCTCATACGTTGCTGGTGGGAATGAAAAATGCCTTAGCAACTCTAGAAAAGTTTGTCAGCTCCATATCAAACTAAACATGCAACTATCATACACCCTGGCAACTGCACACTTGGGTGTTTATCTTAGGGACATGAAAACATGTGTTCTCAAAAAACACCTGCACACACATGTTCATGGCAGCTTTGTCTGTAAAAGACAAAAACTAGAAACAACCTAAATGAGCTTTAATGGATGAATCGTTCAACAAAATGTACAGTACATCTATTCCTGGAATACTATTCAGCAATAAAGAGGAATGGACTGTTGATACACACAGTACTTGGATAAATCTCAAGAGATTTATGCTGAGAGAGAAAAAAAAAAAAAGCCAATCCTTAAAGGTCACTTACTGTGTGACTCCATTTATGTAACATTCTTGAAATGACAAAATTACAGAAATAGGGAACAATAGGGAATAGGAATAGCAGTTACCAGGGGTTAGGGATCAGAGGAGAGAGAGGTGGGCCTGGCTATAGAAGGGCGACAAGAGTAATCCCCTGGTGACGGGCATGCTCGGTTATCTTGCCTGTATCAATGTCAGTATCCAGGTTATCATATTGCATTATAGTTTGGCAAGATGTTACCCTTGGGGAAAACTAAGTAATGGTACATGGGACCTCTCTTTATTCTTTCTTTCTTTTTGAGACAGGGTCTTGCTCTGTTGCCCAAGCTGGAGTGTAGCAGTGCAAACATGGCTCACTGCAGCCTTGACCCCCCAGGCTTAAGCAATCCTCCCACCTCAGCATCTTGAGTAGTGAGGGCTGCAGGTGTGCACCACCATACCCAGCTAATTTTTTTTCCTTGGTAGATACGGAGTCTCCCTATGTTGCCCAGGCTAATCTCTAACTCCAGGGCTCAAGCTATCCTCCTGCCTCATCCTCCCGAAGTGCGGGAATTAGAGATGTGAGCCACCATACTTGGGCTCTCTGTATTGTTTCTTTAAGCCGCATGTGAATCTACTGATATCTCAAAATAATAAGTTTAAATTAACAACTTAACATTTCATAGAAAAATATGGGTTTCTGAGTTATTTTGAACTCAGAACATTGGGCCCACCTTCCCACAGGGCAATCGACCACTGGAGCTGACGGTGGCTACTGTCTTTAGACAGTAGGACAAGAACTCCCTGTTTGCCAGAGCATTTGCCTCTCCCTGTTGTCTCAGACCCAGTCTTTTAACACAATTATTGTTTCTGGCCTGCCCCTAAAGACACTGGAGTTTGACAACTTTTCTTTTGACCCTTTGTTTTCTTGCTTGAGAAAAGAAAATTGTAGAGGCCAGGCGCAGTGGCTCATGCCTGTAATCCCAGCAATTTGGGAGGCCAAGGAGGGTGGATCACCTGAAGTCAGGAGTTCGAGACCAGCCTGGCCAACATGGTGAAACCCCGTCTCTACTAAAAATACAAAAATCAGCTGGGCATGTTGGCAGGCCCCTGTAATCCCAGCTACTCAGGAGGCTGAGGCAGGAGAATCGTTTGAACCCGGCGGGAGATGGAGACTGTGCCACTGCACTCCAGCCTCGGTGACAGAGACAGACTCTGTCCAAAAAAAAAAAAAATTGTACGGAAGAAAAAGGCAGAGGGAAAATGAATTACAGTATGAGGGGTTTTAGATCCAATTTTCTCATTCAAGGAACTCAATGTCATAATCCAAACTTTCCAGTTTGTGTGAGATAAATGGGAAAGTGTCTCCCTGATTTTGTTCACCAAGGCATTAAGTTAAAACTTTCAAACTTAAAGTAGATAATGAAAGATTTGAATAGGTTGTAATATCTCAGCCGACGCACAATTAAGCAGTTAAAATCCATTCTTCAATTGTGAACATCTTGTTTAACATGAGAATGACCACTTACGTTTAATCTGCCCAACGCTGAGAGATTTCAAAATCATTTTTTAATGGCCATAGCCTTATTTGGGGGAGGAGCATGGAAAGGTTTTATTTTAACCTCTGCTAAATCCATGTAAGTTGATGGACACAACCTAGGAAAAATGTGCCAACCTCTCTTAGGTCAGTTTTAGAAGACAGAATAAAAAGTAAAGCCAGGTCTGGTGGCTCATGCCTGTAATGGTGGCTCATACTTGTAATCTCAGCACTTTGGGAAGCCAAAGCAGGAGAATTGCTTGCGTCCAGGAGTACAAGACCAGCCTGGGCAAAATAGCCAGACCCCATCTCTGCAAAACCTAAATATTAAAAATTAGCCAGGTGTGGTGGTACATGCCTGTAGTCCAAGCTACTTGAAAGGCTTTGTGGCAGGAGGATCTCTGTGGAAGGCTGTGTGGCAGGAGGATTGCTATGGAAGGCTGTGTGGCAGGAGCATCACTTGAGTCCAGGTGTTTGAGGCTGCAGTGAGCTATGATCATGCTACTGCATTCCAGCCTGGGTGACAGAGCAAGACCATGTCTTTAAAAATAATAATAAATAATAAGTAGAATTAGTGTTTCTGGCCTTAACTAGAGCTAGCCTTAATCGTAAGAGAATTCCAATGAAATGAAAAATGGCTGCATAGATCCATAAATGCTTGCACGCATCTATGCAGAAGCTGTCTTGGCTTGTTCCTTCCTGGGTGAAGATGAGACGCTATAAGAAGAACCTAGTCAAGGTCAGCCAAGAGCACCATGTATCTCGAGAGAGAAGCTTCCTGACACCCACCTGGTTGTCCAAGGTGCTGTTCTCATTGCCCATGGTGATTCAGGGTACCCAGCGTCCCCAGAATTTTGTCAGAGGTGACTGGAAGAAACAAAAGGGTATAAACATCTGTGAAACGAAAAAGATCTGAGGTTTTTTCTGTCTGCTCATCTCCCCAAACTCAAAAGCCAGATGATGGGAAATGTTTATCTCTACAGCCACATCATGGAAAATTACTTTTGAAGGGTTTTCTTTCACGAGCTGCCACCCAGGTTTCTTTCCCAATACGGGCTGGTGTTTTCACTCCCCACCCCGGGGCTGGCAGACACTTCTGAAAAACAGGTTTGTTACTGACTCTGAGCTAGTGCCAGCATACACATATACGTATATATACAAACGGAGTGACAAAAGGGGTCCGTTTGCCAAAGAGCCTGAGGAATGCTGCTTGTCAGATTATTTTCTGTTTCTAATTGTGTTCAGTTTGGAAATTCAGAGTGTGGCTGGTTTCCCACTGTTGGTGACGGCAGAGCTCAGTGTCAGACATCAGGAGGCGTGAAATCCACTGCTCTCCAACAACATATGGTTTTTATTTTTTTACTCTAAACACTTGTTTCATCAAATCAGTTTCACTTCTGCACACACTTTTTATCAAGGCAGAATGGCTTTCTTGCTAAGGAAAATGGGTGATTGGGACCAGACGAGATCATGTAAGGCAGCATACTGCCAAGTCAACTAGAATCATTTCATGGGCTCACTTAGTGACATGGTTTATTAATGATCTATTTTTTTCTTTCTCTTTTTCTTTCTCTTTTTTTTTTTTTTTTTTTTTTTGAGACGGAGTCTCACTCCGTCACCCAGGTTGGAATGCAGTGGCGCGATCTCAACTCACTGCAACCTCTGGCTCCTGGGTTCAAGCGATTTTCCTGCCTAAGCCTCCAGAGTAGCTGGGATTACAGACACCCGCCACCACGCCTGGCTAATTTTGTGTTTTTAGTAGAGACAGGGTTTCATCATCTTGGCCAGGCTGGTCTTGAACTCCTGACCTCATGATCCACCCGCCTCAGCCTCCCAAAGTGCTGGGATTACAGGTGTGAGCCACCACACCCGGCCTATTAATGATCATCGTAATCAGGGTGCTTCCCACACAATTCATGGAGAAGCCCAGTACATTTACTGACCTCATCCAACTGAATTCCATATGATGCTATCATATATTCAGGCCTAGAGGTATTACTTTCACTTTTTCCAGTTAGAAAAACTAAATTACAGAAAATCTTTAAGAATCATAGACTTTCAGAGCTGGAGCCGTACAGATGACCAGTCTAACCCAGTGGGGGAACTCAGGCTGGAGAACGGAAGGAGCTTGCCAAAGACCCAGTTTGGGGAGGCCAAAAGTTGGAAATAAACCTCAAACTCCATCCTTCTAATTGAAGATTTCTTCATGGAAATATGGTTTTCATCATAGTATTTCCTCAGAGAGTTTAAAATTCACCCATTGACTTGCTTATTTATTTAAGCAACATTGATTGCATAGTCACCCTGCACTATGTGTACTGAACCATCACTGGAAAAGAAAATGGTTCGAACAGGCCCAATTAAAATGCCTCCAAACTGAGAAAACTGTGAGTGACGTCCCGACAGCAGTCGATTCTTTCACTCCTAACCCTTTAATCAAAAGGATATGACTCCTTAATCCTTTCTTGCCTTTTGCTGTAGACACACACACACACATTCACACACAACCACATGCTCAGAGAATGTAAAAATCTACATGCATTTAAAATTAATCACTTCCATTTATTTTTTATGTTCATTTGGAAGATGATCCCTCATTAGAAAATATTGAGTGTTAGAAGAATCATTGCCTTATCAATTATTAACTTCCTTGTATCTTCCAGGTTGAATCATAAGGTTGAACGTAATACTAATTTGTGACAATCATTAACCAAATTAAATACAATAACCTTATTAAAATCAAGGCATCTGAACTAGGTTTTAAACAAACAGACTAAAGAGACCGGCAAAACTCCTGGTGAGGTGTAAATTGTAAAACCACTGAGGGAAGCCTGGCTTCCTGGAATCCTCTTCTAGGGAACTCTGCAACCACCACCCTCTCGGGCTTTCCCAAGACAGAACCGAAGGTGCACACATCTCTGCCTCCTACTTACATTCGGGGGTGGTCTGGATTTGGAGGCTGCAGGCGCATGGAAATTCTGCCCTTCAGTAACTGGACTTTCTCCTCCTCCGTTCAGAATTGTGCGAGTTCTAAGCAGAGCCCCTGACACACCCCAAACAGTCGGGCAAACAGTGCATCTCCGCCCTAGCACTGGTGCAAGCCGCTGCACTTCATACCTGGGCAGGAGCTGTGCAGAGCCGTCGCGATTAGACAAGCATTCCTGCCCACGGGGAATCAGCGTTTCCCAGCCCGTCAGTTTCAGGGCCTTTCACACAGGGATTTTCCCCGTTATTACATCAGCAGGGCTCCTTTCGGAGAAGGCTTATCCAAATTAAAGCGGCCCCTGCCATCTGACTGGCCGCACCTAGCAGCTCAGAACTGTCCCTTGCAAGGAGCCTTCCGCCAGGAACCTCTCACTTCTCTCTTGCCCTTTATGCAGTAGGGCCGGGAACAAACCTGTCTTTCTAAAATAGGACAACTGCTCCCAGGGCTTCCTGTTTGCACCTGGGCAAATTCCGCCGTAAATAATGTGGAAACACACATACAAAAAGAAAAAAAAAAAAAAACTTGCAAAAATGTGATGACGCGGCAGTCTGGCACCTGTTTATGGAGTGTGCAGAATGTACTTACCCAGGCGTGGCTTGAGTTTCGGCAAGTGAGGTCATAAAAAGCAGCAGGCTTGCCCAGATCGCTGATAGGCAGACCTGCCGGCCCACCCTGGGTGGAGGAGGCCCTGTGGACCTCGGGTGGGGCAGAGAGTACCGACCCAAACACCCTCCTGCCCCGCAGCCTCCGGCCGCCCGCAGTTCCTCCAGTTATTACCACTCAGCCATCCTTTGCATGCATGCAGCCAGTTTCTATTTTTTGTGTAGGGCAGAGACTTTCAGGCAAATGGAAGCTCCTTACCCCTGCCACAAGGTAGGACCACTCCATGGAAACAAATTAGCATTTATTTCATCACAGGCTTCCGGAGACCACGCATCTTACCAAGCTCAGAGGACCCTTAGGAGCTCCTTGGAGGGTGGTGGAGGAAGCTAGTTGAGGAGGCGGAGCTCAGTGCCCCGCTTCTGGATGGAACAGAGCAGAAGTGTGTATGTTTCACCAGATGAATGGATAAACAAGATGCCGTCTATCCATACAATGGAATATTCTTCAGACATGAAAAGGAATGCAGTCCTGACACATGCTACAACGAGGAGAAGCTCCAAAAGCCTCACCCGAAGTGAAAGAAGTCGGGCACAAAAGGTCATAGATTTTGCGATTCCATGGATAGGAAACAGCCAGAGTTAGGCAAATTCATAGAAACAGAAACCAGACGGGTTGTTGTCAGGGGCAGGGGGAAGGGAAGTGTCGGCTTAATGGGCACAGGATTTTATTTTAGGGTGATGAAAATGTTTTGGAACTAAATAGCAGTGGTGGTTTCACAGCATTGTGATATACTAAATGCCACTGAATTGCTCACTTTTAAATGGTTAATTTTATGTAAGGTGGATTTCACCCGAATTTTTACAAGTGTATATGTTTCATATATGGGGCTTCTGCATAAGACATTGCTTGAAAAAAGAATTTGCAGCCCTAAGAAAGAATGAGTTCATGTCCTTTGCAGCGATGATGAAGCTGGAAGCCATCATCCTCAGCAAACTAACACAGGAACAGAAAACCAAACACCGCATGTTCTTACTCATAAGTGGCAGTTGAACATTGAGAACACATGGACACAGAGAGGGGAACATCACACACCAGGGCCTGTTGGGGGTTGGGAGTGAGGAGAGGGAACTTGGAGGACGGATCAATAGGTGCAGCAAACCATCGTAGCATACATACACCTTAGTAACAAACCTGCACGTTCTGCACAAGTATTCCTTTTTTTTTTTTAGAAGAAAGAAAGAAAGAAAACAAATGAGGTCCTAGTTTTATGTTAAAAAAAAAGAATTCCACTACCAGGTTAAAAAAAAAAAATGTTTGGGCCGGGCGCGGTGGCTCACTCCTGTAATCCACAGCACTTTGGGAGGGCGAGGTGGGCGGATCACAAGGTCAGGAGATCAAGACCATCCTGGCTAACACGGTGAAACCCCGTCTTTACTAAAGATAACAAAAATTAGCCGGGCGTGGTGGCGGCGCCTGTAGTCCCAGCTACTCGGGGCGGCTGCGGCAGGAGAATGGCGGGAACCCGGGAGGCGGAGCTTGTAGTGAGACGAGATCGCGCCGCTGCACTCCAGCCTGGGCGACAGGGCGGAGACTCCTTCTCAAAAAAAAAAAAAAAAAAAAGTTTGGAGGGATGAGAGACAAGACTGTTTGCCTCTTCCTCCTCAAAGAACCACAGAAGAATTTTTCTTTTTCTTTTTCTTTTTTTGAGATAGTTTCACTCTGTCACTCAGACTGGACGAAGTGCAGTGGCGTGATCTCGGCTCACTGACACCTCTGCCTCTAGGGCTCAAGCCATAAGCCACCATGCCTGGTCACAGAATACTTTTTCTAAGAAGGAGAATCTTATTAAGCAAAACGTTTTGAATGAGCCAATTAGGAATGGCGGCAAGTCTTCAACAGGCGGCAAAACATAGGGAAAGCCCTGGCAAAGGGAGGAAAAGAACTAGGGGCTACTCCTGAGGACTGGGCGGGAGGGAGGGAGAGAGGATGGCTCACCAAAATGGCGGCGGCACAGGCGACTTCGCAGGGGGGATATGTGCAATCTTCCATCTTCAGCTGTGTGCACTGCTGTGAGGTAAAATCCATAAAGCAACCCTCCAGAAACCACTTTCCGGAAACCACCCTCCAGAAACTGTCCAACTCTGTGGCCCACACATGCCCGGGGTGATTGGGGGCTTCTGTGAGAGTGTGAATGCTCTGAGCAGAGAAGAGAGCCCCGCTCTGCTCAGCTCCAGCTGCTGTTAACACCACCACAGATTCGGCGGCTTCAGTAACAGTTACTGTCTCCTCATCTGGAGGCTGGAGGTTCAAGATCAAGGTGTTGGCCAGGTTGGTGTCTTCTGTGTCCTCTTTTTGGCTTGTGGAGGGCAGTCTTCTCCCCCCCATGTCTTCACATGGTCTTCCCTCTGTGTCCCTCTATGTCCTAAGCTTTTTTTTTTTTTTTTTTTTTTTTGAGACGGAGCCTTGCTCTGTCGCCCAGGCTGGATGCAGTGGTGAGAATCTCGGCTCACTGCAACTCTCCTCCCGGATTCACGCCATTTTCCCTTGCCTCAGCCTCCAGAGTAGCTGGACCTACAGGCACCCCCGCCACCAACGCCTGGCTAATTTTTTTGTATTTTTAGCAGAGACGGGTTTTCACCGTGTTAGCCAGGATGGTCTTGATCTCCTGACCTCGTGATCTGCCCGCCTTGGCCTCCCAAAGTGCTGGGATTACAGGCGTGAGCCACTGTGCCCGACCTCCTACGTCTTCTCTAAGGACAACAGTCATGTTGGAGCAGGCGCCCCCATAGGGGCTTCATTTTACCTTAATTACCTCTTGAAAGGTCTTATCTCCAAAGGCAATCACATTCTAAGGTACTAGGGTTAGGATTTCAACATATGAATTTCGTGGGGACACAAACCAATTAAGCATCTTATAGAAGAGAAACTTGGAGTCAGAAGAAGCTGGGGGAAATGTAAAGCTGAGGCATTTAGACATGTCTTTGGGAAGGCAGTGGCACCCCACAGTGCTCAGAATGGGGCAGTTTAAGCCAATGTAACTATAGCTTCAGATGACAGAGGTGAGAAAGGCCTCAGGTGTGCAGGGACTGGACTTTTTTTTTTTTTTTTTTTTTGAGACAGTCTCATTCTGTCGCCCAGGCTGGAGTACAGTGGTGCGCTCTCAGCTCACTGCAACCCCCGTCTCCCGGGTTCAAGCGATTCTTCTGTCTCAGCCTCCCGAGGAGCTGGGACTACAGGCGCGTGCCACCATGCCTGGCTAATGTTTGTATTTTAGTAGAGATGGGGTTTCACCATGTTGGCCAGGCTGGTCTCAAACTCCTGACTTCAGCTGATCCGCCGCCTCAACCTCCCAAAGTGCTAGGATTACAGGCGTGAAACACCATGCCGGCCTAATAATTCACTTCTATTAATGCATTTCATAAACACTGAGTTTTTGTTTGTTTGTTTGTCGGAGACAGAGTCTCACTCTGTCGCCCAGGCTGGAGTGCAGTGGCATGATCTGGGCTCACTGTAATCTCTGCTTCCTAGGTTCAAGTGATCTCTGCCTCAGCTTCCTGAGTAGCTGGGACTATAGGTGTGTGCCACCACACTCAGCTAATTTTGTATTTTAGTAGAGACGGGGTTTCACCACGTTGGGCAGGCTGGTCTCGACCTCCTGACCTCAGGTGATCCCCCCACCTTGGCCTCCTAAAGTGCTGGATTACAAGCATGAGCCACTGTGCCCAGCCAACATTGAGTTTTTGTTTTGTTTTTTTATGTGCCAAGCTCTGTTAGATGCTCATGTCCTCTTTCATACTTAGGGCAAAGCTATGAGATATGTTTTGTCCTTTTTTTTTTTTTTTTAAATAGCAGATGAACTGCCAAAGTCCATAAATGCACATAAGTGGTTTGGCCAAAGTCCACCAGAGAGCAAGAGGAAGGATGGAGATGCTGCATTCAATGAACAATGTGATGCTACCACCTTGGGAAGATTTTTGCAAAGAATTCTAAGAAACTTCCCGTCTTATCTCTTATTTATTTAGTTCTATAACAGAGCATGGTTTTTCTAGTTGTTGGCAACTAAAGTGGTTTGGAAGGTACCGGCTCATGTGATCCCCCTCCTGATCACGGAGGAGATGGAAAGTGCAA
>NW_022143116.1:0-9775 GCF_007565055.1 Rhinopithecus roxellana | reverse complement strand
CGGGCCTCCAGCCGCCGCCACGCCCACGCCCCCCGGCGGCTGGCGGACCCCCATCTCCGGGGGGCGGGGGACCCGCCCCCCCGCGATCCGGGGCCGCCAGCCGCCGCCACGCCAACCCCCCGCCGGCGGCTGGCGGACCCCCATCGCCGGGGGCGGGGGACCCGCCCCCCCGCGATCCGGGGCCGCCAGCCGCCGCCACGCCCACCCGCCGGCGGCTGGCGGACCCCCATCGCCGGGGGGCGGGGGACCCGCCCCCCGCGATCCGGGGCCGCCAGCCGCCGCCACGCCACGCCCCCCCGGCGGCTGGCGGACCCCCATCGCCGGGGGGCGGGGGACCCGCCCCCCCGCGATCCGGGCCGCCAGCCGCCGCCACGCCCCGCCCCCCGGCGGCTGGCGGACCCCCATCGCCGGGGGGCGGGGGACCCGCCCCCCCGCGATCCGGGGCCGCCAGCCGCCGCCACGCCCCGCCCCCCGGCGGCTGGCGGACCCACCATCGCCGGGGGGCGGGGGACCCGCCCCCCCGCGATCCGGGGCCGCCAGCCGCCGCCACGCCACGCCCCCCGGCGGCTGGCGGACCCCCATCGCCGGGGGGCGGGGGACCGCCCCCCGCGATCCGGGGCCGCCAGCCGCCGCCACGCCACGCCCCCCGGGGCTGGGCGGACCCCCATCGCCGGGGGGCGGGCCCCCCCGCGATCCGGGGCCGCCAGCCGCCGCCACGCACGCCCCCCGGCGGCTGGCGGACCCCCATCGCCGGGGGGGGGGGGACCCGCCCCCCGCGATCCGGGCCGCCAGCCGCCGCCGCGCCACGCCCCCCCGGCGGCTGGCGGACCCCATCGCCGGGGGCGGGGGACCCGCCCCCCCGCGATCCGGGGCCGCCAGCCGCCGCCACGCCACGCCCCCCCGGCGGCTGGCGGACCCCCTCGCCGGGGGGCGGGGGACCGCCCCCCCGCGATCCGGGGCCGCCAGCCGCCGCCACGCCACGCCCCCCGGCGGCTGGCGGACCCCCATCGCCGGGGGGCGGGGGACCCGCCCCCCCCGCGATCCGGGGCCGCCAGCCGCCGCCACGCCACGCCCCCCGGCGGCTGGCGGACCCCCATCGCCGGGGGGCGGGGGACCCGCCCCCCCGCGATCCGGGGCCGCCAGCCGCCGCCACGCCACGCCCCCCGCGGCTGGCGGACCCCCATCGCCGGGGGCGGGGGACCCGCCCCCCGCGATCCGGGCCGCCAGCCGCCGCCCGCCACGCCCCCCGGCGGCTGGCGGACCCCCATCGCCGGGGGGCGGGGGACCCGCCCCCCCGCGATCCGGGCCGCCAGCCGCCGCCACGCCACGCCCCCCCGGCGGCTGGCGGACCCCCATCGCCGGGGGGCGGGGGACCCGCCCCCCCGCGATCCGGGGCCGCCAGCCGCGCCACGCCACGCCCCCCGGCGGCTGCGGACCCCCATCGCGGGGGGCGGGGGACCCGCCCCCCGCGATCCGGGGCCGCCAGCCGCCGCCACGCCACGCCCCCCCGGCGGCTGGCGGACCCCCATCGCCGGGGGGCGGGGACCCGCCCCCCCGCGATCCGGGGCCGCCAGCCGCCGCCACGCCACGCCCCCCCGGCGGCTGGCGGACCCCCATCGCCGGGGGGGGGGACCCCCCCCCCGCGATCCGGGGCCGCCAGCCGCCGCCACGCCACGCCCCCCGGCGGCTGGCGGACCCCCATCGCCGGGGGGCGGGGGACCCGCCCCCCCGCGATCCGGGGCCGCCAGCCGCCGCCACGCCACGCCCCCCCCGGCGGCTGGCGGACCCCCATCGCCGGGGGGCGGGGGACCCGCCCCCCCGCGATCCGGGGCCGCCAGCCGCCACGCCACGTCTATATTGGGAATCATTCGCAATCTTCCTCCTGAAGATTGATTACATCATCCCAGGTGTGTGTCTACTCCCAGCCATTTTGCCTGTCTATATTCCCTTCTTGGACGGAAATTTGAAGTACTATCATTGGGTGAGTGAACATCTTTTGTGATGTTTTAAGTAGTAACATCCTCCCCCTGGTGGATATCAGCAACAATCAATTAATTATTAATATTCATATATATTAAATATTAATACTAATAATCGATATTAATGATCACAATAAACCTCGTAAAAATTTATGGTGCATTAAAATGTTAACGATTTGGAAAGGTAATTAATATTAATCACCACGAATATTCAAATAATGATATCCGCCATGAATGTTACTTAAATCAATACAAAGTGATGCAGGGAAGAAAATTTTGCTTAGTATTAGGGACTAATAATATTGTTCATTAATATTAATATTAATAATTAATACTAAGATTGCATCATCAGGTACTTAAAATAATGAAATTTAACAAAAGTATCCAATTATTAGTACCATTGAGAATTATTAAATCGATCATTGATGTTAATAACTATATTATTACTCAGAATACCACAGGCAGTGTCCACCTACTTGTGGGCGCCAAGACGCCGCCACGCCACCCCCCGCCGGCGGCTGGCGGACCCCCATGGCCGGGGGCGGGGACCCGCCCCCCGCGATCCGGGGCCGCCAGCCGCCGCCACGCCACCCCCCCGGCGGCTGGCGGACCCCCATCGCCGGGGGGCGGGGGACCCGCCCCCCCGCGATCCGGGGCCTCCAGCCGCCGCCACGCCACCCCCCGCCGGCGGCTGGCGGACCCCCATCGCCGGGGGGCGGGGACCCGCCCCCCGCGTCCGGGGCCGCCAGCCGCCGCCACGCCACGTCTATATTGGGAATCATATCGCAATCTTCCTCCTGAAGATTGATTACATCATCCCAGGTGTGTGTCTACTCCCAGCCATTTTGCCTGTCTATATTCCCTTCTTGGACGGAAATTTGAAGTAATTCATTGGGTGAGTGAACATCTTTTGTGATGTTTTAAGTAGTAACATCCTCCCCCGGTGGATATCAGCAACAATCAATTAATTATTAATATTCATATATTAAATTTAATACTAATAATCGATATTAATGATCACAATAAACCTCGTAAAAAATTTATGGTGCATTAAAATGTTAACGATTTGGAAAGGTAATTAATATTAATATCACCACGAATATTCAAATAATGATATCCCGCCATGAATGTTACTTAAATCAATACAAAGTGATGCAGGGAAGAAAATTTTGCTTAGTATTAGGGACTAATAATATTGTTCATTAATATTAATATTAATAATTAATACTAAGATTGCATCATCAGGTACTTAAATAATGAAAATTTAACAAAAGTATCCAATTATTAGTACCATTGAGAATTATTAAAATCGATCATTGATGTGTAATAACTATATTATTACTCAGAACCACAGGCAGTGTCCACCTACTTGGGGCGCCAAGACGCCGCCACGCCACCCCCCGCCGGCGGCTGGCGGACCCCCATGGCCGGGTGCGGGGACCCGCCCCCCCGATCCGGGGCCGCCAGCCGCCGCCACGCCACCCCCCCCCGGCTGGCGGCCCCATCGCCGGGGGCGGGGGACCCGCCCCCCCCGCGATCCGGGGCCGCCAGCCGCCGCCACGCCACCCCCCGCCGGCGGCTGGCGGACCCCCATCGCCGGGGGGCGGGGGACCCGCCCCCCCGCGATCCGGGGCCGCCAGCCGCCGCCACGCCACGTCTATATGGGAATCATATCATCTTCCTCCTGAAGATTGATTACATCATCCCAGGTGTGTGTCTACTCCCAGCCATTTTGCCTGTCTATATTCCCTTCTTGGACGGAAATTTGAAGTAATATCATTGGGTGAGTGAACATCTTTTGTGATGTTTTAAGTAGTAACATCCTCCCCTGGTGGATATCAGCAACAATCAATTAATTATAATATTCATATATATTAAATATTAATACTAATAATCGATATGATGTCACAATAAACCTCGTAAAAATTTATGGTGCATTAAATGTTAACGATTTGGAAAGGTAATTAATATTAATATCACCCGAATATTCAAATAATGATATCCGCCATGATGTTACTTAAATCAATACAAAGTGATGCAGGGAAGAAAATTTTGCTTAGTATTAGGGACTAATAATATTGTTCATTAATATTAATATTAATAATTAATACTAAGATTGCATCATCAGGTACTTAAAATAATGAAATTTAACAATAGTATCCAATTATTAGTACCATTGAGAATTATTAAAATCGATCATTGATGTGTAATAACTATATTATTACTCAGAATACCACAGGCAGTGTCCACCTACTTGTGGGCGCCAAGACGCCGCCACGCCACCCCCCGCCGGCGGCTGGCGGACCCCATGGCCGGGGTGCGGGGACCCGCCCCCCCGCGATCCGGGGCCGCCAGCCGCCGCCACGCCACCCCCCGCCGGCGGCTGGCGGACCCCCATCGCCGGGGGCGGGGGACCCGCCCCCCCGCGATCCGGGGCCGCCAGCCGCCGCCACCCACGCCGCCCCCCGGCTGGCGGACCCCCATCGCCGGGGGGCGGGGACCCGCCCCCCCGCGATCCGGGGCCGCCAGCCGCCGCCACGCCACCCCCCGGCGGCTGGCGGACCCCATCGCCGGGGGCGGGGGACCCGCCCCCCCGCGATCCGGGGCCGCCAGCCGCCGCCACGCCACCCCCGCCGGCGGCTGGCGGACCCCCATCGCCGGGGGCGGGGGACCCGCCCCCCCGCGATCCGGGCCGCCAGCCCCGCCGCGCCCCCCCCCCGGCGGCTGGCGGACCCCCATCGCCGGGCGGGGGACCCGCCCCCCCGATCCGGGGCGCCAGCCGCCGCCACGCCACGCCCCCCCGGCGGCTGGCGGACCCCCCTCGCCGGGGGGCGGGGGACCCGCCCCCCCGCGATCCCGGGGGCCGGCCAGCCGCCGCCACGCCACGCCCCCCCGGCGGCTGGCGGGACCCCCCCGTCGCCGGGGGGCGGGGGACCCGCCCCCCCGCGATCCGGGGCCGCCAGCCGCCGCCACGCCACGCCCCCCCGGCGGCTGGCGGACCCCCATCGCCGGGGGCGGGGGACCCGCCCCCGCGATCCGGGGCCGCCAGCCGCCGCCACGCCACGTCTATATTGGGAATCATATCGCAATCTTCCTCCTGAAGATTTATCATCCCCAGGTGTGTGTCTACTCCCAGCCATTTTGCCTGTCATATTCCCTTCTTGGACGGAAATTTGATGTAATATCATTGGGTGAGTGAACATCTTTTGTGATGTTTTAAGTAGTAACATCCTCCCCTGGTGGATATCAGCAACAATCAATTAATTATTAATATTCATATATATTAAATATTAATACTAATAATCGATATTAATGATCACAATAAACCTCGTAAAAATTTATGGTGTTAAAATGTTAACGATTTGGAAAGGTAATTAATATTAATATCACCACGAATATTCAAATAATGATATCCGCCATGAATGTTACCTTAAATCAATACAAAGTGATGCAGGGAAGAAAATTTTGCTTAGTATTAGGGACTAATAATATTGTTCATTAATATAATATTAATAATTAATACTAAGATTGCATCATCAGGTACTTAAAATAATGAAATTTAACAATAGTATCCAATTATTAGTACATTGAGAATTATTAAAATCGATCATTGATGTGTAATAACTATATATTACTCAGTCAGAAACCACAGGCAGTGTCCACCTACTTGTGGGCGCCAGACGCCGCCACGCCACCCCCCGCCGGCGGCTGGCGGACCCCCATGCCGGGGTGCGGGGACCGCCCCCCCCGATCCGGGGCCGGCCAGCCGCCCACGCCACGCCCCCCCCCGGCGGCTGGCGGACCCCCATCGCCGGGGCGGGCCCGCCCCCCCGCGATCCGGGGCCGCCAGCCGCCGCCACGCCACGCCCCCCCGGCTGGCGGACCCCCATCGCCGGGGGGCGGGGACCCGCCCCCCCGCGATCCGGGGCCGCCAGCCGCCGCCACGCCACGCCCCCCCGGCGGCTGGCGGACCCCCATCGCCGGGGGGCGGGGGACCCGCCCCCCCGCGATCCGGGGCCGCCAGCCGCCGCCACGCCACGCCCCCCCGGCGGCTGGCGGACCCCCATCGCCGGGGGGCGGGGGACCCGCCCCCCCCGATCCGGGGCCGCCAGCCGCCGCCACGCCACGCCCCCCCGGCGGCTGGCGGACCCCCATCGCCGGGGGGCGGGGGACCCGCCCCCCCGCGATCCGGGGCCGCCAGCCGCCGCCACGCCACGCCCCCCCGGCGGCTGGCGGACCCCCATCGCCGGGGGGCGGGGGACCCGCCCCCCCGCGATCCGGGGCCGCCAGCCGCCGCCACGCCACGCCCCCCCGGCGGCTGGCGGACCCCCATCGCCGGGGGGCGGGGGACCCGCCCCCCCCGATCCGGGCGCCAGCCGCCGCCACGCCACGTCTATATTGGGAATCATATCGCAATCTTCCTCCTGAAGATTGATTACATCATCCCAGGTGTGTGTCTACTCCCAGCCATTTTGCCTGTCTATATTCCCTTCTTGGACGGAAATTTGAAGTAATATCATTGGGTGAGTGAACATCTTTTGTGATGTTTTAAGTAGTAACATCCTCCCCCTGGTGGATATCAGCAACAATCAATTAATTATTAATATTCATATATATTAAATAATACTAATAATCGATATTAATGATCACAATAAACCTCGTAAAAATTTATGGTGGATTAAAATTAACGATTTGGAAGGTAATTAATATTAATATCACCACGAATATTCAAATAATGATATCCGCCATGAATGTTACCTAAATCAATACAAAGTGATGCAGGGAAGAAAATTTTGATTAGTATTAGGGACTTAATATTGTTCATTAATATTAATATTAATAATTAATACTAAGATGCATCATCAGGTACTTAAAATAATGAAATTTAACAATAGTATCCAATTAGTACCATTGAGAATTATTAAAATCGATCATTGATGTGTAATAACTATATTATTACTCAGAATACCACAGGCAGTGTCCACCTACTTGTGGGCGCCAAGACGCCGCCACGCCACCCCCGCCGCGGCTGGCGGACCCCCATGGCCGGGGTGCGGGGACCCGCCCCCCGCGATCCGGGGCCGCCAGCCGCCGCCACGCCACGCCCCCCCGGCGGCTGGCGGACCCCCGTCGCCGGGGGGCGGGGGACCCGCCCCCCCGCGATCCGGGGCCGCCAGCCGCCGCCGCGCCACGCCCCCCCGGCGGCTGGCGGACCCCCATCGCCGGGGGGCGGGGGACCCGCCCCCCCGCGATCCGGGGCCGCCAGCCGCCGCCGCGCCACGCCCCCCGGCGGCTGGCGGACCCCCATCGCCGGGGGGCGGGGGACCCCCCCCCCGCGATCCGGGGCCGCCAGCCGCCGCCACGCCACGCCCCCCCGGCGGCTGGCGGACCCCCATCGCCGGGGGGCGGGGACCCGCCCCCCCCGATCCGGGGCCGCCAGCCGCCGCCACGCCACGCCCCCCCGGCGGCTGGCGGACCCCATCGCCGGGGGCGGGGGCCCGCCCCCCCGCGATCCGGGGCCGCCAGCCGCCGCCACGCCACGCCCCCCCGGCGGCTGGCGGACCCCCATCGCCGGGGGGCGGGGGACCCGCCCCCCCGATCCGGGCCGCCAGCCGCCGCCACGCCACGCCCCCCCGGCGGCTGGCGGACCCCCATCGCCGGGGGGCGGGGACCCGCCCCCCCGCGATCCGGGGCCGCCAGCCGCCGCCTCCCACGCCCCCCCGGCGGCTGCGGACCCCCATCGCCGGGGGGCGGGGGACCCGCCCCCCCGCGATCCGGGGCCCAGCCGCGCCACGCCACGCCCCCCCGGCGGCTGGCGGACCCCCATCGCCGGGGGCGGGGGACCCGCCCCCCCCGATCCGGGCCGCCAGCGCCACGCCACGTTCTATATTGGGAATCATATCGCAATCTTCCTCCTGAAGATTGATTACATCATCCCAGGTGTGTGTCTACTCCCAGCCATTTTGCCTGTCTAATTCCCTTCTTGGACGGAAATTTGAAGTAATATCATTGGGTGAGTGAACATCTTTTGTATGTTTTAAGTAGTAACATCCTCCCCCTGGGTGGATATCAGCAACAATCAATTATTATTAATATTCATATATATTAAATATTAATACTAATATCGATATTAATGATCACAATAAACCTCGTAAAAATTTATGGTGCATTAAAATGTTAACGATTTGGAAAGGTAATTAATATTAATATCACCACGAATATTCAAATAATGATATCCGCCATGAATGTTACTTAAATCAATACAAAGTGATGCAGGGAAGAAAATTTTGCTTAGTATTAGGGACTAATAATATTGTTCATTAATATTAATATTAATAATTAATACTAAGATTGCATCATCAGGTACTTAAAATAATGAAATTTAACAAAAGTATCCAATTATTAGTACCATTGAGAATTATTAAAATCGATCATTGATGTGTAATAACTATATTATTACTCAGAATACCACAGGCAGTGTCCACCTACTTGTGGGCGCCAAGACGCCGCCACGCCACCCCCCGCCGGCGGCTGGCGGACCCCCATGGCCGGGGTGCGGGGACCCGCCCCCCCCGATCCGGGGCCGCCAGCCGCCGCCACGCCACCCCCCCCGGCGGCTGGCGGACCCCCATCGCCGGGGGGCGGGGGACCCGCCCCCCGCGATCCGGGGCCGCCAGCCGCCGCCACGCCACCCCCCCCGGCGGCTGGCGGACCCCCATCGCCGGGGGGCGGGGGACCCCCCCCCGCGATCCGGGGCCGCCAGCCGCCGCCACGCCACGTCTATATTGGGAATCATATCGCAATCTTCCTCCTGAAGATTGATTACATCATCCCAGGTGTGTGTCTACTCCCAGCCATTTTGCCTGTCTATATTCCCTTCTTGGACGGAAATTTGATGTAATATCATTGGGTGAGTGAACATCTTTTGTGATGTTTTAAGTAGTAACATCCTCCCCCTGGTGGATATCAGCAACAATCAATTAATTATTAATATTCATATATATTAAATATTAATACTAATAATCGATATTAATGATCACAATAAACCTCGTAAAAATTTATGGTGGATTAAAATGTTAACGATTTGGAAAGGTAATTAATATTAATATCACCACGAATATTCAAATAATGATATCCGCCATGAATGTTACCTAAATCAATACAAAGTGATGCAGGGAAGAAAATTTTGATTAGTATTAGGGACTAATAATATTGTTCATTAATATTAATATTAATAATTAATACTAAGATTGCATCATCAGGTACTTAAAATAATGAAATTTAACAATAGTATCCAATTATTAGTACCATTGAGAATTATTAAAATCGATCATTGATGTGTAATAACTATATTATTACTCAGAATACCACAGGCAGTGTCCACCTACTTGTGGGCGCCAAGACGCCGCCACGCCACCCCCGCCGGCGGCTGGCGGACCCCCGCCCCCCGCGATGCGGGGCCGCCAGCCGCCGCCACGCCACGCCCCCCCGGCGGCTGGCGGACCCCCATCGCCGGGGGGCGGGGGACCCGCCCCCCGCGATCCGGGGCCGCCAGCCGCCGCCACGCCACGCCCCCCCGGCGGCTGGCGGACCCCCATCGCCGGGGGGCGGGGGACCCGCCCCCCCGCGATCCGGGGCCGCCAGCCGCCGCCACGCCACGCCCCCCCGGCGGCTGGCGGACCCCCATCGCCGGGGGGCGGGGGACCCGCCCCCCCGCGATCCGGGGCCGCCAGCCGCCGCCACGCCACGCCCCCCCGGCGGCTGGCGGACCCCCATCGCCGGGGGGCGGGGGACCC
>NW_022143115.1:0-13030 GCF_007565055.1 Rhinopithecus roxellana | reverse complement strand
GTGACAAAGGAAATATCCCAGATGACACGAAAAGAAGCTTTCTGAGAAACTTCTGTGGGTGATGTGGTGAATTCATCTCACAGAGTTACACGTAATGTTCGTGGAGCATTCCAGTAACACTGTCTTGAGGAATCTGAGAGGGCTTCTTTGGAGCACACTTGAGGCCTACGCTGATAAAGGGAAATTTCATCCGTTCAAACGTGAAAGAAGCTTTCTGAGAAACTTCTTTCTGATCTGTGAGTTCATCTCACAGAGGTACAACCTCTGCCTCAAGAAGCAGTTTGCTAACACTCTTTTCGTGGAATCTGCAAAGTGATATTGGGAGCCTATTGGGGCCCATGGTGATAAGGAAATATCCTCACATAATAACTAAAGAGAAGCTTTCTGAGAAACTGCATTGCCAAGTGTGAATGCAACTCACAGAGGTACACGTTTCTCTTCAGTGATCAGTTTGTTAGCACAGTTTTCTGGAAATCTGCAATTAGATACTTCATAGCGCAATGAACATTACAGTGACAAAGGAAATATCCACAGATGAAAACTAGAAAGAAGCTTTCTTAGAAACTTCTTGGTGATGTGTGAATTCATCTCACAGAGTTACACTTATGTTTCGTGGAGCAGTCCATTAACACTGTCTTTGAGGAATCTGAGAAGGCTTCTTTGGATCACATTGAGGCCTACGCTGATAAAGGAAATTTCATCCGTTCAAAACGTGAAAGAAGCTTTCTGAGAAACTTCTTTCTGATCTGTGAGTTCATCTCACAGAGTTACAACCTCTGCCTCAAGAAGCAGTTTGCTAACACTCTTTTCGTGGAATCTGCAAAGTGATATTTGGGAGCCTATTGGGGCCCATGGTGATAAAGGAAATATCCTCACATAATAACTAAAGAGAAGCTTTCTGAGAAACTGCATTGCCAAGTGTGAATGCAACTCACAGAGTTACACGTTTCTCTTCAGTGATCAGTTTGTTAGCACAGTTTTCTGGAAATCTGCAATTAGATACTTCATAGCGCAATGAACATTACAGTGACAAAGGAAATATCCACAGATGAAAACTAGAAAGAAGCTTTCTTAGAAACTTCTTGGTGATGTGTGAATTCATCTCACAGAGTTACACTTATGTTTCGTGGAGCAGTCCATTAACACTGTCTTTGAGGAATCTGAGAAGGGCTTCTTTGGATCACATTGAGGCCTACGCTGATAAAGGAAATTTCATCCGTTCAAAACGTGAAAGAAGCTTTCTGAGAAACTTCTTTCTGATCTGTGAGTTCATCTCACAGAGTTACAACCTCTGCCTCAAGAAGCAGTTTGCTAACACTCTTTTCGTGGAATCTGCAAAGTGATATTTGGGAGCCTATTGGGGCCCATGGTGATAAAGGAAATATCCTCACATAATAACTAAAGAGAAGCTTTCTGAGAAACTGCATTGCCAAGTGTGAATGCAACTCACAGAGTTACACGTTTCTCTTCAGTGATCAGTTTGTTAGCACAGTTTTCTGGAAATCTGCAATTAGATACTTCATAGCGCAATGAACATTACAGTGACAAAGGAAATATCCACAGATGAAAACTAGAAAGAAGCTTTCTTAGAAACTTCTTGGTGATGTGTGAATTCATCTCACAGAGTTACACTTATGTTTCGTGGAGCAGTCCATTAACACTGTCTTTGAGGAATCTGAGAAGGGCTTCTTTGGATCACATTGAGGCCTACGCTGATAAAGGAAATTTCATCCGTTCAAAACGTGAAAGAAGCTTTCTGAGAAACTTCTTTCTGATCTGTGAGTTCATCTCACAGAGTTACAACCTCTGCCTCAAGAAGCAGTTTGCTAACACTCTTTTCGTGGAATCTGCAAAGTGATATTTGGGAGCCTATTGGGGCCCATGGTGATAAAGGAAATATCCTCACATAATAACTAAAGAGAAGCTTTCTGAGAAACTGCATTGCCAAGTGTGAATGCAACTCACAGAGTTACACGTTTCTCTTCAGTGATCAGTTTGTTAGCACAGTTTTCTGGAAATCTGCAATTAGATACTTCATAGCGCAATGAACATTACAGTGACAAAGGAAATATCCACAGATGAAAACTAGAAAGAAGCTTTCTTAGAAACTTCTTGGTGATGTGTGAATTCATCTCACAGAGTTACACTTATGTTTCGTGGAGCAGTCCATTAACACTGTCTTTGAGGAATCTGAGAAGGGCTTCTTTGGATCACATTGAGGCCTACGCTGATAAAGGAAATTTCATCCGTTCAAAACGTGAAAGAAGCTTTCTGAGAAACTTCTTTCTGATCTGTGAGTTCATCTCACAGAGTTACAACCTCTGCCTCAAGAAGCAGTTTGCTAACACTCTTTTCGTGGAATCTGCAAAGTGATATTTGGGAGCCTATTGGGGCCCATGGTGATAAAGGAAATATCCTCACATAATAACTAAAGAGAAGCTTTCTGAGAAACTGCATTGCCAAGTGTGAATGCAACTCACAGAGTTACACGTTTCTCTTCAGTGATCAGTTTGTTAGCACAGTTTTCTGGAAATCTGCAATGAGATACTTCATAGCGCAATGAACATTACAGTGACAAAGGAAATATCCACAGATGAAAACTAGAAAGAAGCTTTCTTAGAAACTTCTTGGTGATGTGTGAATTCATCTCACAGAGTTACACTTATGTTTCGTGGAGCAGTCCATTAACACTGTCTTTGAGGAATCTGAGAAGGGCTTCTTTGGATCACATTGAGGCCTACGCTGATAAAGGAAATTTCATCCGTTCAAAACGTGAAAGAAGCTTTCTGAGAAACTTCTTTCTGATCTGTGAGTTCATCTCACAGAGTTACAACCTCTGCCTCAAGAAGCAGTTTGCTAACACTCTTTTCGTGGAATCTGCAAAGTGATATTTGGGAGCCTATTGGGGCCCATGGTGATAAAGGAAATATCCTCACATAATAACTAAAGAGAAGCTTTCTGAGAAACTGCATTGCCAAGTGTGAATGCAACTCACAGAGTTACACGTTTCTCTTCAGTGATCAGTTTGTTAGCACAGTTTTCTGGAAATCTGCAATGAGATACTTCATAGCGCAATGAACATTACAGTGACAAAGGAAATATCCACAGATGAAAACTAGAAAGAAGCTTTCTTAGAAACTTCTTGGTGATGTGTGAATTCATCTCACAGAGTTACACTTATGTTTCGTGGAGCAGTCCATTAACACTGTCTTTGAGGAATCTGAGAAGGGCTTCTTTGGATCACATTGAGGCCTACGCTGATAAAGGAAATTTCATCCGTTCAAAACGTGAAAGAAGCTTTCTGAGAAACTTCTTTCTGATCTGTGAGTTCATCTCACAGAGTTACAACCTCTGCCTCAAGAAGCAGTTTGCTAACACTCTTTTCGTGGAATCTGCAAAGTGATATTTGGGAGCCTATTGGGGCCCATGGTGATAAAGGAAATATCCTCACATAATAACTAAAGAGAAGCTTTCTGAGAAACTGCATTGCCAAGTGTGAATGCAACTCACAGAGTTACACGTTTCTCTTCAGTGATCAGTTTGTTAGCACAGTTTTCTGGAAATCTGCAATTAGATACTTCATAGCGCAATGAACATTACAGTGACAAAGGAAATATCCACAGATGAAAACTAGAAAGAAGCTTTCTTAGAAACTTCTTGGTGATGTGTGAATTCATCTCACAGAGTTACACTTATGTTTCGTGGAGCAGTCCATTAACACTGTCTTTGAGGAATCTGAGAAGGGCTTCTTTGGATCACATTGAGGCCTACGCTGATAAAGGAAATTTCATCCGTTCAAAACGTGAAAGAAGCTTTCTGAGAAACTTCTTTCTGATCTGTGAGTTCATCTCACAGAGTTACAACCTCTGCCTCAAGAAGCAGTTTGCTAACACTCTTTTCGTGGAATCTGCAAAGTGATATTTGGGAGCCTATTGGGGCCCATGGTGATAAAGGAAATATCCTCACATAATAACTAAAGAGAAGCTTTCTGAGAAACTGCATTGCCAAGTGTGAATGCAACTCACAGAGTTACACGTTTCTCTTCAGTGATCAGTTTGTTAGCACAGTTTTCTGGAAATCTGCAATTAGATACTTCATAGCGCAATGAACATTACAGTGACAAAGGAAATATCCACAGATGAAAACTAGAAAGAAGCTTTCTTAGAAACTTCTTGGTGATGTGTGAATTCATCTCACAGAGTTACACTTATGTTTCGTGGAGCAGTCCATTAACACTGTCTTTGAGGAATCTGAGAAGGGCTTCTTTGGATCACATTGAGGCCTACGCTGATAAAGGAAATTTCATCCGTTCAAAACGTGAAAGAAGCTTTCTGAAAAACTTCTTTCTGATCTGTGAGTTCATCTCACAGAGTTACAACCTCTGCCTCAAGAAGCAGTTTGCTAACACTCTTTTCGTGGAATCTGCAAAGTGATATTTGGGAGCCTATTGGGGCCCATGGTGATAAAGGAAATATCCTCACATAATAACTAAAGAGAAGCTTTCTGAGAAACTGCATTGCCATGTGTGAATGCAACTCACAGAGTTACGCCAGTGTTTTTTGGAGCCGTTTCTTAGGGACTGTTTCCGTGGATTCTGAGAAGTGATATTTCAGATAGCTTTGAAGAATAGAAGGAGAAAGGATATATCCTTCAAGAGAAAGCGGAACCAAGCTTTCTGAGAAACTGCTTTGTGATATGTGAATTCATTTCACAGTGTTCTATCACCCTTTCTCGGGGGAGTTTCCTAGCACTCATTTTGAGGAATCTCAGATGTGATGTCTTGGATATCGTTGAATCGCATGCTGAATAAGGAACTATCCTCAGAGAAACCTGCAGAGAAGCCTTCTCAAAAACTTCTTTGTTGTGGGTGAATTCAGCCCACAGATGTCCATCATTGTTTCCACTGAGAAACTTGCTAGCAGAATTTTCGCAGAATCTGCAATAGGACACACGGTGGCGCTCCAAGACCACAAATAACCCTGTCTTACTAAAGAAAGAAGCTTTCTGAGAAACCGCTTTGTGATGTGTGAATTCAACTCACTAAGTTGCAGCTGTATGTCGTGGGGCCGTGGCCTAGGCCTATTTGTGTGGAATCTGAGAACAGATATTCCCGATCCCTTTGAAAACAATGGGGCCAATGGAAACATCTTCCAATAAAAATGAGAAAGAAGCTTTCTGAGAAACTTCGTTCTGATCTGTGAGTTCATCTCACAGAGTTACAACCTCTGCCTCAAGAAGCAGTTTGCTAACACTCTTTTCGTGGAATCTGCAAAGTGATATTTGGGAGCCTATTAGGGGCCCATGGTGATAAAGGAAATAGCCTCACATACTAACTAAAGAGAAGCTTTCTGAGAAACTGCATTGCCAAGTGTGAATGCAACTCACAGAGTTACACGTTTCTCTTCAGTGATCAGTTTGTTAGCACAGTTTTCTGGAAATCTGCAATTAGATACTTCATAGCGTAATGAACATTACAGTGACAAAGGAAATATCCACAGATGAAAACTAGAAAGAAGCTTTCTTAGAAACTTCTTGGTGATGTGTGAATTCATCTCACAGAGTTACACTTATGTTTCGTGGAGCAGTCCATTAACACTGTCTTTGAGGAATCTGAGAAGGGCTTCTTTGGATCACATTGAGGCCTAGGCTGATAAAGGAAATTTCATCCGTTCAAAACGTGAAAGAAGCTTTCTGAGAAACTTCTTTCTGATCTGTGAGTTCATCTCACAGAGTTACAACCTCTGCCTCAAGAAGCAGTTTGCTAACACTCTTTTCGTGGAATCTGCAAAGTGATATTTGGGAGCCTATTGGGGCCCATGGTGATAAAGGAAATATCCTCACATAATAACTAAAGAGAAGCTTTCTGAGAAACTGCATTGCCAAGTGTGAATGCAACTCACAGAGTTACACGTTTCTCTTCAGTGATCAGTTTGTTAGCACAGTTTTCTGGAAATCTGCAATTAGATACTTCATAGCGCAATGAACATTACAGTGACAAAGGAAATATCCACAGATGAAAACTAGAAAGAAGCTTTCTTAGAAACTTCTTGGTGATGTGTGAATTCATCTCACAGAGTTACACTTATGTTTCGTGGAGCAGTCCATTAACACTGTCTTTGAGGAATCTGAGAAGGGCTTCTTTGGATCACATTGAGGCCTACGCTGATAAAGGAAATTTCATCCGTTCAAAACGTGAAAGAAGCTTTCTGAGAAACTTCTTTCTGATCTGTGAGTTCATCTCACAGAGTTACAACCTCTGCCTCAAGAAGCAGTTTGCTAACACTCTTTTCGTGGAATCTGCAAAGTGATATTTGGGAGCCTATTGGGGCCCATGGTGATAAAGGAAATATCCTCACATAATAACTAAAGAGAAGCTTTCTGAGAAACTGCATTGCCAAGTGTGAATGCAACTCACAGAGTTACACGTTTCTCTTCAGTGATCAGTTTGTTAGCACAGTTTTCTGGAAATCTGCAATGAGATACTTCATAGCGCAATGAACATTACAGTGACAAAGGAAATATCCACAGATGAAAACTAGAAAGAAGCTTTCTTAGAAACTTCTTGGTGATGTGTGAATTCATCTCACAGAGTTACACTTATGTTTCGTGGAGCAGTCCATTAACACTGTCTTTGAGGAATCTGAGAAGGGCTTCTTTGGATCACATTGAGGCCTACGCTGATAAAGGAAATTTCATCCGTTCAAAACGTGAAAGAAGCTTTCTGAGAAACTTCTTTCTGATCTGTGAGTTCATCTCACAGAGTTACAACCTCTGCCTCAAGAAGCAGTTTGCTAACACTCTTTTCGTGGAATCTGCAAAGTGATATTTGGGAGCCTATTGGGGCCCATGGTGATAAAGGAAATATCCTCACATAATAACTAAAGAGAAGCTTTCTGAGAAACTGCATTGCCAAGTGTGAATGCAACTCACAGAGTTACACGTTTCTCTTCAGTGATCAGTTTGTTAGCACAGTTTTCTGGAAATCTGCAATTAGATACTTCATAGCGCAATGAACATTACAGTGACAAAGGAAATATCCACAGATGAAAACTAGAAAGAAGCTTTCTTAGAAACTTCTTGGTGATGTGTGAATTCATCTCACAGAGTTACACTTATGTTTCGTGGAGCAGTCCATTAACACTGTCTTTGAGGAATCTGAGAAGGGCTTCTTTGGATCACATTGAGGCCTACGCTGATAAAGGAAATTTCATCCGTTCAAAACGTGAAAGAAGCTTTCTGAGAAACTTCTTTCTGATCTGTGAGTTCATCTCACAGAGTTACAACCTCTGCCTCAAGAAGCAGTTTGCTAACACTCTTTTCGTGGAATCTGCAAAGTGATATTTGGGAGCCTATTGGGGCCCATGGTGATAAAGGAAATATCCTCACATAATAACTAAAGAGAAGCTTTCTGAGAAACTGCATTGCCAAGTGTGAATGCAACTCACAGAGTTACACGTTTCTCTTCAGTGATCAGTTTGTTAGCACAGTTTTCTGGAAATCTGCAATTAGATACTTCATAGCGCAATGAACATTACAGTGACAAAGGAAATATCCACAGATGAAAACTAGAAAGAAGCTTTCTTAGAAACTTCTTGGTGATGTGTGAATTCATCTCACAGAGTTACACTTATGTTTCGTGGAGCAGTCCATTAACACTGTCTTTGAGGAATCTGAGAAGGGCTTCTTTGGATCACATTGAGGCCTACGCTGATAAAGGAAATTTCATCCGTTCAAAACGTGAA
This sequence comes from Rhinopithecus roxellana, assembly GCF_007565055.1. Lineage (NCBI taxonomy): Eukaryota > Metazoa > Chordata > Mammalia > Primates > Cercopithecidae > Rhinopithecus > Rhinopithecus roxellana. The sequence goes on along the minus strand of NW_022143115.1, from coordinate 5,288 downwards.
AGAAGCTTTCTGAGAAACTTCTTTCTGATCTGTGAGTTCATCTCACAGAGTTACAACCTCTGCCTCAAGAAGCAGTTTGCTAACACTCTTTTCGTGGAATCTGCAAAGTGATATTTGGGAGCCTATTGGGGCCCATGGTGATAAAGGAAATATCCTCACATAATAACTAAAGAGAAGCTTTCTGAGAAACTGCATTGCCAAGTGTGAATGCAACTCACAGAGTTACACGTTTCTCTTCAGTGATCAGTTTGTTAGCACAGTTTTCTGGAAATCTGCAATTAGATACTTCATAGCGCAATGAACATTACAGTGACAAAGGAAATATCCACAGATGAAAACTAGAAAGAAGCTTTCTTAGAAACTTCTTGGTGATGTGTGAATTCATCTCACAGAGTTACACTTATGTTTCGTGGAGCAGTCCATTAACACTGTCTTTGAGGAATCTGAGAAGGGCTTCTTTGGATCACATTGAGGCCTACGCTGATAAAGGAAATTTCATCCGTTCAAAACGTGAAAGAAGCTTTCTGAGAAACTTCTTTCTGATCTGTGAGTTCATCTCACAGAGTTACAACCTCTGCCTCAAGAAGCAGTTTGCTAACACTCTTTTCGTGGAATCTGCAAAGTGATATTTGGGAGCCTATTGGGGCCCATGGTGATAAAGGAAATATCCTCACATAATAACTAAAGAGAAGCTTTCTGAGAAACTGCATTGCCAAGTGTGAATGCAACTCACAGAGTTACACGTTTCTCTTCAGTGATCAGTTTGTTAGCACAGTTTTCTGGAAATCTGCAATTAGATACTTCATAGCGCAATGAACATTACAGTGACAAAGGAAATATCCACAGATGAAAACTAGAAAGAAGCTTTCTTAGAAACTTCTTGGTGATGTGTGAATTCATCTCACAGAGTTACACTTATGTTTCGTGGAGCAGTCCATTAACACTGTCTTTGAGGAATCTGAGAAGGGCTTCTTTGGATCACATTGAGGCCTACGCTGATAAAGGAAATTTCATCCGTTCAAAACGTGAAAGAAGCTTTCTGAGAAACTTCTTTCTGATCTGTGAGTTCATCTCACAGAGTTACAACCTCTGCCTCAAGAAGCAGTTTGCTAACACTCTTTTCGTGGAATCTGCAAAGTGATATTTGGGAGCCTATTGGGGCCCATGGTGATAAAGGAAATATCCTCACATAATAACTAAAGAGAAGCTTTCTGAGAAACTGCATTGCCAAGTGTGAATGCAACTCACAGAGTTACACGTTTCTCTTCAGTGATCAGTTTGTTAGCACAGTTTTCTGGAAATCTGCAATTAGATACTTCATAGCGCAATGAACATTACAGTGACAAAGGAAATATCCACAGATGAAAACTAGAAAGAAGCTTTCTTAGAAACTTCTTGGTGATGTGTGAATTCATCTCACAGAGTTACACTTATGTTTCGTGGAGCAGTCCATTAACACTGTCTTTGAGGAATCTGAGAAGGGCTTCTTTGGATCACATTGAGGCCTACGCTGATAAAGGAAATTTCATCCGTTCAAAACGTGAAAGAAGCTTTCTGAGAAACTTCTTTCTGATCTGTGAGTTCATCTCACAGAGTTACAACCTCTGCCTCAAGAAGCAGTTTGCTAACACTCTTTTCGTGGAATCTGCAAAGTGATATTTGGGAGCCTATTGGGGCCCATGGTGATAAAGGAAATATCCTCACATAATAACTAAAGAGAAGCTTTCTGAGAAACTGCATTGCCAAGTGTGAATGCAACTCACAGAGTTACACGTTTCTCTTCAGTGATCAGTTTGTTAGCACAGTTTTCTGGAAATCTGCAATTAGATACTTCATAGCGCAATGAACATTACAGTGACAAAGGAATATCCACAGATGAAAACTAGAAAGAAGCTTTCTTAGAAACTTCTTGGTGATGTGTGAATTCATCTCACAGAGTTACACTTATGTTTCGTGGAGCAGTCCATTAACACTGTCTTTGAGGAATCTGAGAAGGGCTTCTTTGGATCACATTGAGGCCTACGCTGATAAAGGAAATTTCATCCGTTCAAAACGTGAAAGAAGCTTTCTGAGAAACTTCTTTCTGATCTGTGAGTTCATCTCACAGAGTTACAACCTCTGCCTCAAGAAGCAGTTTGCTAACACTCTTTTCGTGGAATCTGCAAAGTGATATTTGGGAGCCTATTGGGGCCCATGGTGATAAAGGAAATATCCTCACATAATAACTAAAGAGAAGCTTTCTGAGAAACTGCATTGCCAAGTGTGAATGCAACTCACAGAGTTACACGTTTCTCTTCAGTGATCAGTTTGTTAGCACAGTTTTCTGGAAATCTGCAATTAGATACTTCATAGCGCAATGAACATTACAGTGACAAAGGAAATATCCACAGATGAAAACTAGAAAGAAGCTTTCTTAGAAACTTCTTGGTGATGTGTGAATTCATCTCACAGAGTTACACTTATGTTTCGTGGAGCAGTCCATTAACACTGTCTTTGAGGAATCTGAGAAGGGCTTCTTTGGATCACATTGAGGCCTACGCTGATAAAGGAAATTTCATCCGTTCAAAACGTGAAAGAAGCTTTCTGAGAAACTTCTTTCTGATCTGTGAGTTCATCTCACAGAGTTACAACCTCTGCCTCAAGAAGCAGTTTGCTAACACTCTTTTCGTGGAATCTGCAAAGTGATATTTGGGAGCCTATTGGGGCCCATGGTGATAAAGGAAATATCCTCACATAATAACTAAAGAGAAGCTTTCTGAGAAACTGCATTGCCAAGTGTGAATGCAACTCACAGAGTTACACGTTTCTCTTCAGTGATCAGTTTGTTAGCACAGTTTTCTGGAAATCTGCAATTAGATACTTCATAGCGCAATGAACATTACAGTGACAAAGGAAATATCCACAGATGAAAACTAGAAAGAAGCTTTCTTAGAAACTTCTTGGTGATGTGTGAATTCATCTCACAGAGTTACACTTATGTTTCGTGGAGCAGTCCATTAACACTGTCTTTGAGGAATCTGAGAAGGGCTTCTTGGATCACATTGAGGCCTACGCTGATAAAGGAAATTTCATCCGTTCAAAACGTGAAAGAAGCTTTCTGAGAAAACTTCTTTCTGCATCTGTGAGTTCATCTCACAGAGTTACAACCTCTGCCTCAAGAAGCAGTTTGCTAACACTCTTTTCGTGGAATCTGCAAAGTGATATTTGGGAGCCTATTGGGGCCCATGGTGATAAAGGAAATATCCTCACATAATAACTAAAGAGAAGCTTTCTGAGAAACTGCATTGCCAAGTGTGAATGCAACTCACAGAGTTACACGTTTCTCTTCAGTGATCAGTTTGTTAGCACAGTTTTCTGGAAATCTGCAATTAGATACTTCATAGCGCAATGAACATTACAGTGACAAAGGAAATATCCACAGATGAAAACTAGAAAGAAGCTTTCTTAGAAACTTCTTGGTGATGTGTGAATTCATCTCACAGAGTTACACTTATGTTTCGTGGAGCAGTCCATTAACACTGTCTTTGAGGAATCTGAGAAGGGCTTCTTTGGATCACATTGAGGCCTACGCTGATAAAGGAAATTTCATCCGTTCAAAACGTGAAAGAAGCTTTCTGAGAAACTTCTTTCTGATCTGTGAGTTCATCTCACAGAGTTACAACCTCTGCCTCAAGAAGCAGTTTGCTAACACTCTTTCGTGGAATCTGCAAAGTGATATTGGGAGGCCTATTGGGGCCCATGGTGATAAAGGAAATAGCCTCACATAATAACTAAAGAGAAGCTTTCTGAGAAACTGCATTGCCAAGTGTGAATGCAACTCACAGAGTTACACGTTTCTCTTCAGTGATCAGTTTGTTAGCACAGTTTTCTGGAAATCTGCAATAGATACTTCATAGCGCAATGAACATTACAGTGACAAAGGAAATATCCACAGATGAAACTAGAAAGAAGCTTTCTTAGAAACTTCTTGGTGATGTGTGAATTCATCTCACAGAGTTACACTTATGTTTCGTGGAGCAGTCCATTAACACTGTCTATTGAGGAATCTGAGAAGGGCTTCTTTGGATCACATTGAGGCCTACGCTGATAAAGGAAATTTCATCCGTTCAAAACGTGGAAAGAAGCTTTTCTGAGAAACTTCTTTCTGATCTGTGAGTTCATCTCACAGAGTTACAACCTCTGCCTCAAGAAGCAGTTGCTAACACTCTTTCGTGGAATCTGCAAAGTGATATTTGGAGAGCCTATTGGGGCCCATGGTGATAAAGGAAAATATCCTCACATAATAACTAAAGAGAAGCTTTCTGAGAAACTGCATTGCCCAAGTGTGAATGCAACTCACAGAGTTACACGTTTCTCTTCAGTGATCAGTTTGTTAGCACAGTTTTCTGGAAATCTGCAATTAGATACTTCATAGCGCAATGAACATGTACAGTGACAAAGGAAATATCCACAGATGAAACACTAGAAAGAAGCTTTCTTAGAAACTTCTTGGTGATGTGTGAATTCATCTCACAGAGTTACACTTATGTTTCGTGGAGCAGTCCATTAACACTGTCTTTGAGGAATCTGAGAAGGGCTTCTTTGGATCACATTGAGGCCTACGCTGATAAAGGAAATTTCATCCGTTCAAAACGTGAAAGAAGCTTTCTGAGAAACTTCTTTCTGATCTGTGAGTTCATCTCACAGAGTTACAACCTCTGCCTCAAGAAGCAGTTTGCTAACACTCTTTTCGTGGAATCTGCAAAGTGATATTTGGGAGCCTATTGGGGCCCATGGTGATAAAGGAAATATCCTCACATAATAACTAAAGAGAAGCTTTCTGAGAAACTGCATTGCCAAGTGTGAATGCAACTCACAGAGTTACACGTTTCTCTTCAGTGATCAGTTTGTTAGCACAGTTTTCTGGAAATCTGCAATAGATACTTCATAGCGCAATGAACATTACAGTGACAAAGGAAATATCCACAGATGAAAACTAGAAAGAAGCTTTCTTAGAAACTTCTTGGTGATGTGTGAATTCATCTCACAGAGTTACACTTATGTTTCGTGGAGCAGTCCATTAACACTGTCTTTGAGGAATCTGAGAAGGGCTTCTTTGGATCACATTGAGGCCTACGCTGATAAAGGAAATTTCATCCGTTCAAAACGTGAAAGAAGCTTTCTGAGAAACTTCTTTCTGATCTGTGAGTTCATCTCACAGAGTTACAACCTCTGCCTCAAGAAGCAGTTTGCTAACACTCTTTTCGTGGAATCTGCAAAGTGATATTTGGGAGCCTATTGGGGCCCAT
>NW_022143114.1:0-2447 GCF_007565055.1 Rhinopithecus roxellana | reverse complement strand
AAATCTGCAGTTAGATACTTCATAGCGCAGTGAAGCTTACGGTGACAAAGGAAATATACTCAGTTGAAAACTAGAAAGAAGCTTTCTTAGAAACTTCTTGGTGATGTGTGAATTCATCTCACAGAGTTACACTTATGTTTCGTGGAGCAGTCCATTAACACTGTCTTTGAGGAAACTGAGAAGGGCTTCTTTGGATCGCATTGAGGCCTACGCTGATAAAGGAAATTTCATCCGTTCAAAACGTGAAAGAAGCTTTCTGAGAAACTTCTTTCTGATCTGTGAGTTCATCTCACAGACTTATAACTTAAACCTCAGGAAGCAGTTTGCTATCACTCTTTTCGTGGAATCTTTAAAGTGATACTTGGGAGCCCAGAATAGGGGCCCATGGTGAAAAAGGAAATCTCCTCACATAATAACTAGAGAGAAGCTTTCTAGAGATTGCTTTCTGATGTGTGACTTCATCTCACAGAGTTCCACCCTTCCCTTCTTGGAACAGTTTGCTACCTGTTGTCCTGGATTCTGCAAAGTGATATTTGGGAGCTCATTGAGGGCTATGGTGAAAAAGCAATATCCTCCCATAATAACTGGAGAGAAGCTCTCTGAGAAACTGCATTGCCATGTGTGAATGCAACTCACAGAGTTACACGTTTCTCTTCAGTGATCAGTTTGCTAACACAGTTTTCTAGAAATCTGCAGTTAGATACTTCATAGCGCAGTGAAGCTTACGGTGACAAAGGAAATATACTCAGTTGAAAACTAGAAAGAAGCTTTCTTAGAAACTTCTTGGTGATGTGTGAATTCATCTCACAGAGTTACACTTATGTTTCGTGGAGCAGTCCATTAACACTGTCTTTGAGGAAACTGAGAAGGGCTTCTTTGGATCGCATTGAGGCCTACGCTGATAAAGGAAATTTCATCCGTTCAAAACGTGAAAGAAGCTTTCTGAGAACTTCTTTCTGATCTGTGAGTTCATCTCACAGACTTATAACTTAAACCTCAGGAAGCAGTTTGCTATCACTGTTTTCGTGGAATCTTTAAAGTGATACTTGGGAGCCCATAATAGGGGCCCATGGTGAAAAAGGAAATCTCCTCACATAATAACTAGAGAGAAGCTTTCTAGAGATTGCTTTCTGATGTGTGACTTCATCTCACAGAGTTCCACCCTTCCCTTCTTGGAACAGTTTCCAACACTGTTGTCCTGGATTCTGCAAAGTGATATTTGGGAGCTCATTGAGGGCTATGGTGAAAAAGCAAATATCCTCCCATAATAACTGGAGAGAAGCTCTCTGAGAAACTGCATTGCCATGTGTGAATGCAACTCACAGAGTTACACGTTTCTCTCAGTGATCAGTTTGCTAACACAGTTTTCTAGAAATCTGCAGTTAGATACTTCATAGCGCAGTGAAGCTTACGGTGACAAAGGAAATATACTCAGTTGAAAACTAGAAAGAAGCTTTCTTAGAAACTTCTTGGTGATGTGTGAATTCATCTCACAGAGTTACACTTATGTTTCGTGGAGCAGTCCATTAACACTGTCTTTGAGGAAACTGAGAAGGGCTTCTTTGGATCGCATTGAGGCCTACGCTGATAAAGGAAATTTCATCCGTTCAAAACGTGAAAGAAGCTTTCTGAGACTTCTTTCTGATCTGTGAGTTCATCTCACAGACTTATAACTTAAACCTCAGGAAGCAGTTTGCTATCACTCTTTTCGTGGAATCTTTAAAGTGATACTTGGGAGCCCATAATAGGGGCCCATGGTGAAAAAGGAAATCTCCTCACATAATAACTAGAGAGAAGCTTTCTAGAGATTGCTTTCTGATGTGTGACTTCATCACAGAGTTCCACCCTTCCCTTCTTGGAACAGTTTGCTACCACTGTTGTCCTGGATTCTGCAAAGTGATATTTGGGAGCTCATTGAGGGCTATGGTGAAAAAGCAGATATCCTCCCATAATAACTGGAGAGAAGCTCTCTGAGAAACTGCATTGCCATGTGTGAATGCAACTCACAGAGTTACACGTTTCTCTCAGTGATCAGTTTGCTAACACAGTTTTCTAGAAATCTGCAGTTAGATACTTCATAGCGCAGTGAAGCTTACGGTGACAAAGGAAATATACTCAGTTGAAAACTAGAAAGAAGCTTTCTTAGAAACTTCTTGGTGATGTGTGAATTCATCTCACAGAGTTACACTTATGTTTCGTGGAGCAGTCCATTAACACTGTCTTTGAGGAAACTGAGAAGGGCTTCTTTGGATCGCATTGAGGCCTACGCTGATAAAGGAAATTTCATCCGTTCAAAACGTGAAAGAAGCTTTCTGAGAACTTCTTTCTGATCTGTGAGTTCATCTCACAGACTTATAACTTAAACCTCAGGAGCAGTTTGCTATCACTCTTTTCGTGGAATCTTTAAAGTGATACTTGGGAGCCCAGAATAGGGGCCCATGGTGAAA
>NW_022143113.1:0-26419 GCF_007565055.1 Rhinopithecus roxellana | reverse complement strand
CTGGGCTGGAGGGTCCCGTCTTTGGAACAGAGGGGCTGAGGGCCATTCCAGAACAGTGCCCAGGAGAGAATGGGCTCTAAGCCGTCTGCCCAGGCCCCTCTGCTGTGTGTGGCTCTGTGCTGAGTGCAGGGCCCCCAACCCCCCGGCCTGTTTGATGGCTTCTCCCCTCCTCTCTGCTGCATGGTCCCCTGGAGCTCTCCCTTCCCCATCATGGGGCTGAGTTAAAGAGAAAACTGATTCCAGCAGACGAGGGGAGGAACAGCCCTGCTGGAGGCAAGGTGGGCATGGGGGGAGTTTGTCTCCCCCGATGCGCAGGCAGTGGCTGGGGGAGTGTCTTTGGTGGGGGCATGAAAGCTCAGACTCTGGCCTGTAGGTCCCAGCTCTAGGCTTCCCAACCCCCAGGCTCCCCAAAAGGTCTGTAGTGTCCCAGACCCCGATCTCGGGTGGAGGGGGCACGGTGCCTCCCACAAGCGGCTCTCTGCCCAGCCTCAGGGCTCCTCACACACACCCAGGGCTTCTGGAGTGGGCAACTCCTGCATCCTCTGCTTCCCTCAGCTCAAAACCAGGGCAGGTTTGAAACGCGTGTGCAGCTCATCATAGACACGGGTTTGGAATTTCCAATGTGGGGCCTCCCATTTCACAGAATATTGCCCCACGTTAGACACTCTCAAGGAAAGGAAATGGGGGCTGGGAGGGACCAGGGCCTGTGGGAGGTGGGGCTGGGGGAAGCAGCCTTGGGACCCTTTCCCCTCCTTTCAATCTGGCTCAGATATTTTTTAGATGAAATAAAATCTGATTCACTGGTGGTTTCTGCACTGCCCCCAGGGTCTGGGGTCAGAATTCCCCCGCTGGGGCACAATAGGTGCCATTTCCCATGTTTTGGGGCTCAGGGAACAGGATGTGAGTCATGAGGGGAGGGGCTTGGGAAGGTGGGGATGGGCAGCTGGAGGCTGTGGGCCAGCATCCTGGTGTGGCAGCCTCCACCACGGCAGGCGGTCCCTTGATGCCCAAGGCCCAGGGCCCCCCAAGGTGAGCAGCTGGGTCTCTGGGGAGGCCAGGCTGCCTGTAGTGGACCAGCTGTACCCTGGAGCCCTGTGCTAATGCCCATCCTCAGATGCTCCCAGCTCCAGCTTGCCTCAGGGCCTTGGCCCTGGGGGCCCCTCCCAGCCTCCTGTCCTGTGAGGCCTTCAGAGCCTGTGGAAGCAGCCCCACCTGAGTTCCAGCTCTGCAGAGTCTGCTTTGGGCCGCATTTCCTCACTGCAGGCCCAGCTGGCTCTCAGCATGGTATCTGCCCGGGTGCCTGCACCACAGAGACTGGGGTATGGAGGATGGCAGGCTCCCAGGGACCCTCTGGGGCCGCTCTCCAGGTTGGGTGCATGCTGGACACTCACTCCATTCTGCCCTCCATTTGCCCATGCTCCGTCCACCCAGCCAGGCCTGGAGGGTCAGGGGTGTGTGGGTGGGTGCTGCTCAGAAGCCCTGGCTATGGGGCAGGGGGCCCAGCCTCAAGACTGCGGCCTGGCCCTGAGCGTGGGCGCAGCCTGGCTCCCCAACTCTCCCTCCCCATAAATAAAAGATTCCTTCTTCCTTCCAGCTTGCGCAGCGCCGCCTGCTCACCGGCCCGGCCCTTTGTGCCCACGCGTTGCCATGGAGATAGGCGATTCAAAGGCCTGGCACTTCAAGGCTTCCTCCTCTCCTGGCGGGCCGGGCGGGGGTAGCCGGGATGGTTGCCCGAGCCCCAGTGGGTGCCGCCTCCTCTCTCCGTCCAGCAAAATGCCAGATCCTGCCAGGGCTAGGGCAGCCACCAATGCTCACTCTGGTGTGGGTGGCTGACTCTGGCCCCTACCCTGAAAACAGATGCGCTTTTACAGGAACCTTCTTCAAAGTTTGATAGAATAAGGGAAACTGAGGCACAGCTGGTCCCTTGGCCACCCTGGGGAACACAGAGCTGACTCCCTGTCTCATGCACCTTTGGCACAGTGGGCTGCTTCCGGCTGTGGCCAGGGTCACCAGGCTCCAGGATGTGGCCCTGGGGAGAGGCTGTGCTTCCTCCATCCCAGCACGGACGACCCAGGGCTGGAAGCCGGGATTTGGGGTGAGTTGCACGGGAATGACTAATTTATCCACAAAGCCGTCCCCTCCGCACTCTGCACGCCATGCGGGTTGGAGCTATCTCTGAGTCACCGTCGAGACGATGAGAATGTCGCAGGGTCTTTGAGGCTCTTCCACTCCCCCCAATCCTGTTCCCCACTCACTTTCTATCTCCCCACAATCTGCCCTTTGATCATCTCCTGAGACTCATGCAACTAGCAGAATCGACGGCAGCACTTTCTGGTTCAGCCACTGCCTCCCACCTACCCCACTGTGGCAGCCACTTGGCATTTGTTGCCTGCTCGCTGTGGCAGTCAGGCAAGTCTGGGACCCCTTCCAGCCTCGGTTTCCTCTCCTGTGTAATGGAAGCAGTCGTCCACTCTTAACAAATGTCCAGAGATGTCCGGGGACCAGGTCTCTGTGCTGGGCCTGGGAACAAGACACCTGATTTTGGCAGATTCTGTCCCCCTTGCTCCACCCCATGAACTGTGGTGAGGTGACCGCTCACAGAGTTACTTCCCGGCCCCAAGTGGCTGGCCCATTAGGGACTTCCGGGAGTCACAGGTTGCAGGGAAGGAAGCCAGGGAGAGGTGGCAGAGCCGGCTGCACTCCAAGGCTGTCTCCAAGGGGCCCACCCTTGGCCTCCATCCACCCCTCCCTGGCCCGGACCCCTGTCCTGCCTCAGCAGCCCAGCCCACGGCAGCTGTCCCCTCGCAGGCTGCAGAGATGGTGGCCCTGGTCCCGGCCATGGAGCAGGCAAGGCATGTGGACATAAAGAAATACGGTTGTGCTGTGGCCAGGCCATGGAGGAAGCTCGGGGGACCTCGATGTCTGGCATTAAGACCTCCTGGGAGTGGGTTGTCCCTTCTGGAAGGGTGCTGGGGACAGCCGTGTGGCCCTTTTTGGTGGAAGGATCCCACATCCCCAGGCAGTGCCATCACATCCCCTGATAAGCCCTGAAGCCAGGCATGAGGATGCAACTGGCCCGGTCCCGGTGGGGAAGGAAGAAGTGCAGCTGGGCTCCGGCTCGCCAAGCGCTGATCGCCCGTGTCCTGGGTCAGAAAGCAGGAGGCTTTTGTGCACTCGTGGGCCTCGGGACTGGGTCAGGGCTCAGGCTCCCCAGACAGGAGAAAGTGCACGCAGGGCCACCGGCTCCTTGCCTTCCATGCTCGAAGCCCTGTCTTAGGTGCTTGGTGCTCTTCTCTGTGTCCTGGGTTTCCAGCAGGCCTGCCCGCCCCAGGACTTTGGGAGGCTGGGACTGACCACAATCCCCCAGGAACAAGGCAGATGATTGATAGAACTGGGCCCTGCCTGCTCTCCCAGCCCCCAGAGCCCCCAGAGGTGAGCTCCAGGCGTCACCAGGGTTAATTTGGAAGCCCTGCCCCATAGAGGAAACCCCCTGCACCAGGCAGAGCCCGCTTGGCCCTCGCTTCAGCCGAGGGCTGTGGCCCACGCTGCCACCTCCCTGCTCTGCAGCGGAGCTAGATGATGGCCGCTCTGTCAAGGGGGCCACTTGGCCAGGACTAGTTCAGGTGATAGTTTCTGGGCTTTGACCCTGGCCTGTCTGACCTGCAGCTGAGCATCCCCCACCACACTGTTTTCTACAGGGTGGACTGGAAAGGAAGCCAGAGACCGGGAGAACCCAGCCACAGCCATGCAGGAGAGGGGGTGGTCAGGCTGAGGCTGCTGCCCCTGGCCTGAGAGCAACAGCACCCATGTCCCTCCATCTGCCATCTGCACACAGGGTCACCTCCAGCCCACAGGGCAAGGGGGCCAGGGCCGGGTCCTGAGTGCAGGGGTGTCCTTGGCAGGGTGAGAGTCAGCCTAACTCAGACTCCACTGCCACACTTGCAGTGAGACTGACAGGTGGAATAAACCCATCAGGCCCCCCACCACCAGGAAGAGCTCTTCAGAGTGGCCCAGGCCCGGTCCTGTCCCTGAGAGAGGGGTGCTGCTGGTGCGCCCTGAGCAGGGGCTGGGCTGGGCCCTACTGCTTGGTTCTGTCTATCTCGGATTTTTGGTAACAAGCCCGTCTTTTTTCTTTTTTTAATAAACTTTTTAACTTTAGAACAGTTTTATTTTTGCTGAAAAATTGAGAAGACGGGTACAGAGAGATCCCATCTACCACACACCAGTTTCACCGTTGTGAGCATCTCGCATTGGTAGGTTGGAGCTGCTGAGCTCCATCGTCCGTGCAGTGCGCATGTTTCCTTCGTCCTTACCCATGTCCTTTTCTCCATACCAGGATCTGACTTGGTCATCGAAATTGCCAAAAACAAGGGGACACAGGAGTGTGTTTGGCCAGGTGGGCCACCTGCTGCTGCTGCCCGCCAGATGTTCATCCCAGCCCCCCACGCACTCTGGGGACTTTTCAAAGGGTCTCACGTGTTGGGTCCCAGAGACACCCTCGTGGGCCTCGGATTCCTCCCCTGTGATGAAGGCCGGGGCTGCTGGTTCCTCCACACCACGCTCAGCCCCAGCAGGCAGGCAACAGGGCCTTGTCCCACTGTAGCTGTGGTCAGGTGGTCCGGGGCTGGACGGTCCTACAGGGAGCTAAGGCCCCCACCTCGAGGTCTCCCTGCCCAAGACACCAGTGGGGTTGGGGTGGGCCAAAGGCCCGTTCCTCCAGGGGCCATAGGAGGGGCTTCTTAATCTGAGGGTGAGAGGGTTTGGGAGGTGACACCCCAACTCCCACCCTGATTCTCACCCTCCACTTCTTGCCCCACAAACTATCACCATGACTGTCCACCTCCACTTCTCACCCCCACCTCTCACCCTTACCTCTCACCCCACCTCTCACTCCTACCTCTCACCCACACCTCTCACACCTCTCACCCCTACCTCTCACCCCCACCTCTCACCCCTACCTCTCACCCCCCACCTCTCACACCCCCTACCTCTCACCCCCACTCTCACCCCCACCTCTCACCCTACCTCTCACCCCCCCACCTCTCACCCTACCTCTCACCCCCACCTCTCACCCCTACCTCTCACCCCACCTCTCACCCCACCTCTCACCCCCACCTCTCACCCCACCCCCCCCCACCTCTCACCCCCACCTCTCACCCCCACCTCTCACCCCCACTCTCACCCACACCTCTCACCCACACCTCTCACCCACACCTCTCACCTACTCTCACCCACACCTCTCACCCCCACCTCTCACCCCTCACCCCCACCTCTCACCCCCACCTCTCACTCCTACCTCTCACCCTCACCCACACCTCTCACCCACACCTCTCACCCCACTCACCCACCCTCGCCCACCCCTCTCACTTTCCAGCTCTCACTCCCTCTATTTCTCCCCGTCAACCTCTTCCTGCCCCGCGCTCAACCTCCACTGAAAAGGTGGCCTTTTCCCCAGATAGCTGGACAGGGGCTGGACCGACAGATTGCTGGCAGGGGAGGCACACTTGCTCTTCTTTGGTGAGAGTGGCTCTTGCCTCCTATGATCCTGGAGCTCAGGCCTGCCCAGCATCCCTCCTGGGAGGCAGCAGGGTGGGTGTGTTCCTGCAGACGTGGACAGCCCACCTTGGCACTCAGGCACCAGCGATCCAGCCCCTCCTCCAGGCAGCCATCCTGGATCACTCCCTGCTGCTCTAGCTGACTGGCATCTCAGCACCTCCCCAGTGAATGTCCCCAGGCCCTGCAAACTCGGTTCTGTCAGTCCCCAGCCCGCTCTGGGACCCCTCTGGATGCTCCTTTCCTCGAGTCCTCTTCCTCCCACGGTCTCCATTCCCGTGGATTCTCCCTGCTGGGAAGTAGATCTCACCCCATTTCACCATCAGGGAGACTGAGGATAGGAAGGTAAAGGGACTGCCCAGAGTCATGCCTGTGGGAGGCCTGGGACTTGCTGGTGGCCTGTGATGGTTGGGCAGGGGGTGGGGACGACTAGAGTCCCCAGGACCACACCTGGCAGTGGAGGCCTAGGACGAGGGGCTGGGGCCGGACATGGCCTCTGTGCTGCCACTGTGAATGTGACGCTGCTCCTGAGAAGCAAGACAAGAGACAAGCAGGCCTCTGCTAACGGGGCGCTAACAAAGACAAGAAGGGTGAGCAGGCATCAGGAGCGCGTGGGGACTCGGGGTGGAACGGCCATGAGAACTTGGCCCACGGCCATATCAGTGGTGTCAAGGAGAGGATGGATGCCAGCTGTTTTTTATTTTATTTTATATGTTATTATTTTGTTTTATTTTATTATTTTTCTAGAGGGTCTTGCTCTGTTACCCAGGCTGAAGTGCAGTGGCACAATCATGGCTCACTGCAGCCTCGAACTCCTGGGCTAATGTGATCCTCCTGCCTCAGCCTCCCAAGTAGCCGAGACTACAGGCCTGTACCACCACAGCCAGATAATTTTGTTTTAATTTTTGTAGAGACTGGGACTATGTCCCCCAGGCTAGTCCCAAACTTCTAGCCTCAAGGGATTCTCCCCACTCCGCCTCCCAAAATGTGGGGATCACAGGTGTGAGTCACTACACTCAGCCTGTTTTATTTTAAAATAATTTTTAAATTTTATTTTAATTTTTATTTTAAAAATGGGTATCCTCTCCGTCCACCCCATCTCCAGCGACCTGATACCCCCCAGCTGTACCTGCAGGTGGTCCCCCTCCTCGCCCCCACTAGACATATCTGTGAGTACCTCACCCTGGCCCCACCAGACCTGCAGGCATCTCCCTGCCCTCCTAAGCAGCCCCCCATAGGGAATCCCCACCCTGATGACGGCTGCCATCCCTGGGGTGAGGGGGCAGCATCTCACTGCAGCTTAGATCTGCATGTTTCTCATTCTGAGTGAAGGTCAGCAGCGGGTGATGGAGGTTCCTTTCATGCCTTTGCCCATTTTTCTCTTGGGCTGCTGCTCTTTTTCTTACTGATTTGTGTTGAGAACCAAAAACGGCCCTTTGTGAGCTGAGTTGCCGATATTTTTACACTTTGTTGGTTATCATTTATGGTGGTTTTTCTCTCCGTGCATCTGCCTTTTATTTTCATGAGGCTGAATATACCCATCTTTTACTTTATGGCTTCTGGTTTGTATAATTCTTAGAGTGACTCAAGATTGATTTTTTGCATTCCATGCTTTCTTCTAGGAGTTTTATGGTTTCATTTTTACTTTTTAAATCTTAGTTCCACTTGGAACTTGTTTAGCGTCGAGGAGTGAGGTAGGAACCCAAATGTTTCCTCCATATGTCAATTCCGTTGTCTGAAGGCCAAGTGTTGATTATATGTGGGATTATTTGTTGAGTATTCCATCTCTCCTCTTGGATTTGACCTGCCTCTTCTCATATTTACATTTGAGCCTCTTTCCGGACTCTTTCCCATCACGTGACTGTCCAGGGTCTGTGTTAATTATCATGGTCTTAGAATATAAGGCGTTTCAGGATGTGACATGGCCCGTCTCTCTCCGTATGCTCATTCTTTCATGTGAAATTCAGAATTGTTCTGCATGGGCCTCCTGATTCATTCAAGGAACAAGCAGTCAGGCTTCGACCAGGCCAGAGAATGCGCTGTGGGTCCCAGCAGGGGGCTTTCATCTGGGTTTCCTCCCCTTGGCCCGTGCCCCAGGGCCTGGCTCCTCGGGACTCAGCCAGTCCTGCCGGTGGAGTGTGCAGGCATGACACTGAGTGCTGGACTCTGTTTCCAGGCGAGGCCTTGGGGTGGAGGGGTGTCCCAAGGGAGTGGCTGAGGCAGAGGACCCTGTTCTGGATGTCCTCATTTGCCCATGGGAAGGGAGGTGGTCCTGGCTGAGCCACAAGGCCCTGCACACATGCACCTTGGCAGAGCCAGCCAGAGAGGCCTGATGACCGGAGCACCTAGGTGGCAAGGGCAGGCAGGAGTGTCCAGGAGGGAGCCAAGCTGTGGCCGCTCTGCTGAGCCATCCGTTCCAGCAGGCAGCAGGCAGCAGGCAGCAGGCTGAGAATGCTCAGCTCGGAACTCGAGCCTGGGCATGAACCGAAACCTACCCCTTAAGCGGGCCTGCTAAGAGTGGCAGCTGGGAGCTGGAGACCCAGGACCCAGGCAGCGCCCAGCAACCATGTGGCCTGTTCTCAGCCACACCCCCAGGGCCCCAGGCTTGGCTCCCACCATGGCTGGCCTCCAGGGAGCCCCTCACCTGACTGGTGGGCCAGTGGGGTAGGGGCATTGAGCAGAGGGTGGGTGGGGCGGCAGACCCCAGATGTCCAGACACAGGCTAGGAGAAGCGCCTCCAAGGCTGGCAGCAAATCCCGGCCAGCCTGGACCGTCAGCAGGAATCCTGGCTAAAAATACCCCTGTCTCAGAGGCCCGCCGGCTGCTGCAGCCTCCTCAAAGCCCCCTCCTCATGCTGGGCACCGCCCATGTGCCCCTCCACCTCCCTTGTAGGCAACAAGGCCTGCAGGACACAGAAGAAAACTCAGGCCCCGTGCCAGCAAGTCCCCAGCCCCAGGCCCCAGCCTCCAGGACTGTCCACAGAGGCCCCCATCTCACTGCAAGGCCAGGGCTGGCCCCACCCTGCTCCACACCCGTGAGCCTGGAAGCGTTCAGGGCAGGCCCCATCAGGACCAGCTCTGGCAGGGGCCCAGGCTCTGCTGGTCCCACCCTGCAAAGCTCCCTGTCCCATGGCTCTCAGAGGCAGAGCCACTGGCTGGGGACCAGAGCCCCCAAGGACTTGGTCTGAGTCAGCCTGGCAGAATGTGGTGTGCTAGGTGAGCTCTTCCCAGTCACCCCTGTGGACTTCAAGTGACCACATGGCATGGCTATGCCCTCTATCCTGGAATCACTGGCTGGGGGACTCAGGCCAGGGCCCGCCTCCCTGGTGCTCAGTTTCCCCACCTGTACCCAGTGGGGATATGAGGAATGGGGGTCCAGCAGAGGTATGCGGGGTGTTACAGCCTGCCTTCCAGAGTGTTTGTTGAGTGACTAAATGACTGAGGAAGTGAGCAGATGAAGGCAGCGAGGGAGGCTGTGGAGGGTGGAACCACTGAGCTCAGAGTCAGGCTGGCCCTTCTGTGTCCTTGGCAGAGCACCCGGTGGCAAGCCCTCAGCCTCTCCATCTGGGAAACGGAACAAACCTGCATGCTGCATGGATTGTGGTGGCCCAGAGTGGGGTGCCCAGGGACCCAGCAAGCTTCTGCAAGAGCAAGGCTGGGCACTGGCCAGCCGAGGCATCCCAGGGGCCATCTCACTGTGGCCCCAAGATGGGTCTGATGGTCCACCCTGCCTTCCACTCCCGTCCACTCCTGCTGATAGCTATCGCCACGCCTTCCCTGCCTTCCCTGCCCCACTGGGAGTTCGTGGGTGTTTTCAGCGGGTACCCCTCCCCCCCGACCCGGTTTTGACTGCCCGCTGGGCTCCTGGTGTGAACAGCGGCTCCCAATTTAGCTGTCACTGCCAGGTGGGTGGCTCTAGAAGGATCCGCACTCCCTGCAGGGGCGGGGGAGGGGCGTGAAGCCACAGCGGATGCCTTGGGCACAGCCCAGGGACCCCCGCCTTCCGGAGCTCTGCCCCTGCACCAGATTTGGGCCTTCAGGGGCCAGAAGCTTCCTACTCCCCAGCCCCACCCAGCCGGCCTCCCCAGAGAGAGGCCACCAACTCAGTTGTGCCCACTGAGAGAAGACCCTGAGCCCATCTGCTGGTGAACACAAGTGGCCTGAGCTTATCTCAAGGTCCAGGAGCCCTGGGGACTCACTCACCCCTTCCTCTGGGCACCAGGAAGAGTGGCAGACCAGGGGTCCAGGTGCCAGCCCTGCGTGTCTCACTTGGCCGAGTGTCTGTTCATCTCCTTTCAGGCTCCCATCCTGGAGATGGGCCACAACGGATCCAGTCCAGGGCTGGGGGAGGCAGAGGTAAGGGCCATCACTGTGCAATGCACACGTCCCATTGACGGTCCCCAGCAGCCTCTGGGTGGTGAGAGGTGCGCATGGCCCGTTAGGGGGCCTGCCCACAATCCAGGATGCCATTCTGTGGGAGGAGGCCCTTGCTAGTACAGAAGTCAGAGGCATCTGGAGCTGGGCAGGCCCAGTGGGATTCTTGGGGCCACTGCCAGGGTTTGGCTGTTGGTCCCTTCCTTGTACCAGTCCCCTTTGCTGCTGTATGTGGCTTTGATGAATAAGAGATGAGGAAGCAGATTAATTATGGCTAATAGGCACCAAAGTTGGCAGAGGGACTCCTAGGGACAGGAGTCCTCAGGGGTGCAGAGCTGATGGGGGAAGGCCAGGACACCCTCTGCAGCCCCGGGGATGGGGGATGGTGAGAGGCTTCTGGAGGAGGCAGAGCCTGTGGACAAAGAGAGGGCAGAGAGGGGCTGCCAAGATGTGGGTCCACCTAAGCTCCCCAGACCTCCTTCTCCTGTCTGGAAAATGGGTGGTGGTAGTAGTGTCTACACTGCAGGACTGAATGGGATGACTCACTCAGCAGGCCTGGCACAGAGTCCTCTCAGGCCTTGGGCATGCAGCCGCCCTCCGTGGTGAGAGCAGATGGCAGGCTGGCGCCCCCCAGCTCCCTGGCACCGGGACCACATCCCCAGCCACCCACTCAGAGTGCAGGGAAGGGTCGGTCACATTGACACACTTGGGCAGCAGGCATGTGCTTTCCACATGACCTTCGAGCTTCCTTCCTGGTCTCTCCTTGCATTGGCCTGGAGTGGCCCAGAATGTGTGGAGCAAAGACTCAGTTTCCTTGCTGCCCCATCCCTCCCCAGGAGGCACCAAGGTCCTGGATGTCCATGAGTACCGCACAGTCATGCCAAGCAAAGCCATGGCACACTTGTCTCTCCAGGCGGGAGATGAGCCTCCCGAAACCCTGGGAAGCAGTGACCTTCCAAGGAGGATGAACCGTGTCCCTGTCAGCCCAATACAGGCCACCGCGAAAGGTCCTCTCACCTCAAGCTGGCTTCTATGGGCAGGCCTGGAGTTTTGAGTGAAAACCCTGCATGATCCTCTCAGGGGACAGGAGGGATGAACAAAGGAGGGAGGGTAATCAGCTGACCAGGCCCTGAGGCATTAGCGTCTGCCTCGTCCACATGCTGCGCCAAGCTCAGAGAGGCCAAGGGGCTGGGCCGAGGTCACACAGTTAGGCAGGGCCCTCATGACCAGCACGCTGGTGGTGGAGGCCGAGCCCCAGGTTGGGGGTGGGGTGGGAGGTGAGGCAGCCCCCTGGCCTCACTGGAGGGGGGTGGTGGGCTGGGCAAGCTGGCAAAGGACGTGCCCCACATCGTGGGTGTGAGGTGGGGAACGATTCAGGCAGATGCCTGTGTGGCCCTGCTGCCAGTCCAGGCAAGGTGTGACAGGTCTGCATGGCCCTGAGGGCACAGCTGTCTGCAGTCTCCAGCTCACTCCTGATCCCCAGGGCCACGTGTCCAGAAAGCCTGGGAGGTTGGATCAGCTGGGCACAGATGGCCTGTCCTCCCAGCATCCCTGCTGGGGCTTCCTAGGAACTGATTGGTGTAGACTCCGGGCAGCAGATGGCCAGGCTCTGCCCATAGGGTCCGTGGCTCCTCCCACGAGGTCACCCCATAGGACTGGCTGTGCCCCTTGACCAGGGGCTCCAGCCCCTGTCAAGCCCTTCCCTCTAGCCCCTCACCAGCCTTCAGCTGCTCTCCCTCTCTTGCCTGTCGGGCCCTGAGGGGTGATGGCTCCGCGGTCACCTGCCCAGAGAGTACACCACTCCCCATGATGCCCCCTACCTGGCTATACCCTGAAAAATGTGGCTTACCAAACCCTCCCATGTGCGTAGCCCGACAAGCGGGCTGTGCCTTGCTGGTAGCAGACCGACCAACTGCCTAGCCCTGCTCAACTCTGCCTCTGCACCCACATAACTCCCTATCAGCGTTGGCCGACACCTAACCATCCCAGCCAGCACCGAGGAGTGGGCCCAGCTTCCAGTGGGGAGGGTGCTGGCCAAGGTGCTGGCCGAGGAGGCGGACACAGGAAACCAGCCCGTCCCCCAGCGCTCCCTCTGCGCCCTTGGCCCTGCTCCCACTGCACAGACCTGTGGGGAGGTGGAGGCCCAGGCCCCAGCCTAGAGCAACCAGAAACAGCCAGGCTTGGTGGCTGGAGAGGGTTCTGGTGCCAGAAGCCTCTAGAGCAGCCCCAGCTCCCCATTTCCCCCCATGTCCATTCCGTGCCCCAGAATGGTCACTTCAGCTGCTGCAGGAGGGGCGGGAAGGGGCTTTAAACCTATAAGAGGGGGCGGGGTCACAATCTTCAGCTGTAGTGGGCCACTCTGGGTCACTGATAATTGAAGTGACGCCTGCGTAGTAAGCACGGAAGTGTCCTTTCAAAGCCTCTCTGCAAGCACAGAGCAGCCCAAGACTGGAGCCTGGTCCACCCCAGGGCTGTCCTCAGACTGATGGCCAGTGCCACATGACTCATCTAGGGTCTGATCCATCCCTGTGGTGAGAGCTCAGTTCCTGGTCCAGGGGCTGCTGTGTGCAGGGGCCCTGGAGGAAGAACGCTTGTGTGGGGGTCGGGCCTCAGCCTCCCACTGGCTCTGCGAGCTTCGCCTGAGGTTTCCCATCTGTGCAATGGGTGACGACGTCTTGGTGTGGCTCTGGGAGGACCCATTGAGCCACCTCAGGGGCTGAGCTGGTGGCACTCAGCAGCCAGTACCCCCTGGGGAGGTGGCAGTGTGTGCACAACCCACCCCTTCAGGAGACCAGGGGGCAGAGTGGCTGGGGATGTCTGGGCCCCACCTCACCTTCTGTGTGGCTGGGAATGGCATGCACTCCACAATGCCCTGGTAAGCCTAGGCTGGGACAAGGATGATAGGGTTAAAGCAGGCAAAGGTGATGAGGGGCACAGAACGGCAGCCAGAGGCATGTGGGCAGTGCAGCCTCCACACCAGGCAGAGGGCCCACCCAGCATGGCTCCGCCCCAAGAAGCTGCCTGCCACGGGGCTCAGATGGGAGCACCAGGGCTCTGGGAGGTCCTCACTTCCTCTGGACAAGTCAGGCAGGTCACCAGCCCTGCACCCTGCTCATCTTCCTCAGGGCCACCTCCATGGCCAGGGGCGGGCAGAGAGCACAGGGCTGTCCAGTCACCAGGTCTCTCTGCTTCATATCAGTGGACCTGGGCTCTGAGGGGGGCCATCAAGGCATCAGGCTGGCCCACTCCATCCTTGAGTCAGAGTCCTACAGACTGACACCAGGCTGGCCTGCAAGACCCTCATCTGCATGGTCCTCTCATGCAGGGTGGGCCTGGGGAGGACCCAGCCCAGCTGAACTGACTCCCAGCACTCCTCCAGGTGCAGGGGCAGCCTGGCAGTTGTCTGAAGACCCCGGGATGCGCTTAGGAGCTCATCAGTGAGGCCCGGTGGGTGCCTCGAGCAGAAGACAGAAGAAGGGACACCTGCACCCCTGTGTGGTGTGTGCAGGGGCGTCACTGGATTCTCTAGCCCCATGCCCCACCCCGCCCGTGGGGGGCTGGCTTGGTAAAGTGGGGATACTAAGCAGGTGGCCTCGGAGAGCGTCTTCTGGGTTTGGAGCCCCCATTCCAGGAGGGAAGAGGTGGGGGACCCGTGCTGGGTCACGGGTAACATCAGGCCTGGGTCCCCTCTCTGGAATGTGCAGAGAGGGCCACAAAGGCCCAGAAGGGCCCCCAGAACTCTCTTAAGCCTTGAGCCTGTTTCTTACTGAAAAATGGGGGCGATCGGTGCTCCAGCAAGGGGCTTCTGTGCAGGGGGCGGGGGATTCATGGGTTTCGTGAGGCCAGGAAGGGATTGGTCAGGCAGAGGCCATCCCCAGGCCTCGGTACAAAGCCTTTGCCCGCTTGGGGACAGGGCCAGCCTAGGCCGCCACACCCTCCGGCCTGCGCCCCCGGCCACTCCGGCCCAGGCCGCCATCCCCTCGGCCGCCTGCAGGGGCCGCCGCCTCTTTAGGAATGCGCCGCCTTTGTCTGGGGCCGCGCGGCGCCGGTGCACCGGGCGGGCTGAGCGCCTCCTGCGGCCCGGCCTGCTCGCCCCGGCCCGCCGCGCCGCCCACGTCCCCACCCCGGCCCGTGCTCCCCAGCCCCCGCACGGGCCAGGGCCCGAGCTCAGGTGAGCGCCCCGCCCGCCGCGAGGCCCCGCCCCGCCCCTCCCCCGCCCCGCCCCGGCCGGCGGGGGAATCGGGCGGATTCCTCGCGCGTCAAACCACCTGATCCCATAAAACATTCATCCTCCCGGCGGCCCGCGCTGCGAGCGCCCCGCCAGTCCGCGCCGCCGCCGCCCTAGTCCCGCGCGCCCGCGGCCGGAGCCCAGCCCGAGCCCGGCGGAGCGGAGCGCGCCGAGCCTCGTCCCGCGGCCGGGCCGGGGCCGGGCCGGAGCGGCGGCGCCTGGATGCGGACCCGGCCGCGGGGAGACGGGCGCCCGCCCCGAAGCGACTTTCAGTCCCCGACGCGCCCCGCCCAACCCCTACGATGAAGAGGGCATCCGCTGGAGGTGAGTGACCGCGCGGCACACGAGCCCGGCTGGCGGCGGGGCGTGGAGGGGGATGGCTCGCCCCCTCCCCGGAGCCGCAGGGCCCGTCCGGGGCTGCCGAGGCGGGGGGCAGCGTAGCTGGGCGGCAGGGAAGGCCAACCGCAGTGCCGCGCGAGGCTGGGGCCGCTGGGCGCCCCGGCCCTGGGAGGGCGGAGCCGGAGGCAGCAGGAAAAGTTGCCGCTTCCCGGGAAAGTTGACGGCGACAGCAGGGCCGAGGGTGGCGGTCCGGGGGTCCCCGATGCTGGGCCAGGTCCGGGACGGGGGCCGCGGGCTGGAAGGGCGGGGGTCCGGTCGCGGAGCGCCCCGGCCACCAAGGGGTTAACGAGCGGGGTTTTTTTGCAGAAACGTGGGTACCGAGGGTGGGTGCGGGTGTTGGGCTGCCTCCACTCCCGCCTCGAGAACTGCGGCTCAGAACCTCCAGTTTCTCCGAGGTCAGGCCGCAGTGGGATGAATGGAGGCGTTGGCAGCAGTAGAGGGCGTGGGGGACAGGGTTGTCCCAGCGCTGCCTCCAGGGCAGGCGGGTGAGAGGAGGCAGCAACGCCCGCCATTCGCAGCCCGAGGAACATTGAGAGGCTTGGCTGGGGGAGTCAGGGGCGGTGGGGCAATCAACAATCCCTCCCTAGCAGCCCCGTGAGACTCCTTCCCCCAGTTCGGTGTGAGGTCTCGCAGTGGGGGCAAGGGAAGGTGGGCTTCATGTGAGTTGGGCATGCCCTGCCTGGAGGGTGCTCCCCAGGTGTCCACCCAAGCTGCCCTGCTGATGTCCATGGTGCCGCAGGCTGCACACACGTTTCCTTGCACGTGCACGTGTCTACACGGACTGCACACTTGCACACCTCTGGTGCACATGCATGCCAACGCCGCCCCAGTGTGCACATGCACAAACACTGGGAGCACGCACGGACTCTGAGGGTGCATATCTGTGTCCTCGCCCCCGCCTGCACGCCCACGGCCACACATGCATGCACGCGGCATGCCTGCTGTGGTCTCCACGGGTGGCACATGCTGGGGCCCCTTTCGCAAGACCCACTCCTGCACCCATATGTTCATGTGTTGAGTGGGGAGGCCAGGCCCACAGACAGGGGCAAGACATCCTCTGCCCCACCTCTTCCTGCCTGCCTCTGTGTCCTGGGGGTCTCCCCTCAGGTGTGTGTGTGTGTGTGTGCGCGTGTGTGTAACTTGGTATGCGTCTGCACGTGTGTCTGTGCGCGTGATCATGTGTGCCTGTGGGCACAGAGGCATATGTCTCTTTGCCTCCAGGGTGTGGGTGCCCCTTGTGTGCCTAGACGGGCTGTGGCCTAATCTGGAGCAGAGGCCCTGGAATGTGTGTTGGGGGCTCACTGAACGCCCCCAGCCCAGGGTGTGAGGGACAGGGTCTCCCAGCCGCTCCCACGCCCCAGGGCTGAGGCAGTGAAAGACGATGGTGGGCTGGGACCTGCCTGGGCAGGGACGACCCATTTCAGGGCATGAGGTCAACACTGTGACCAACAGGCCAGACTGTGGGCACCCTTGGTGGCCACTGCAGCTTGGCTGACTGGAGCACGTGACCCAGAGTGACTGCAGAGAGGCCCTGCCTCCAGTGCCTCAGTTTCTCCATGGTGAGGACCTTCTTGGTGAGGGGTTCTGGGGTGGGCTCCCCTACCTCCGGTGTTGTGTAGGGTGCTGAGCAGATGGATGCCATGCTGCATGATGGGCAAGGGTGGCCCACTGGCACTGTGGCAAGGGCCCCAGGCTGGGGCTCAGAGTGGCAGGTCACACCTCCTGCTCCCCTGGCCACACCAGTGACTCGTCTATAGAGTGGGGACCCGCAGGGTATCTCGTAGGTTGTGTGAGGGTGAAACATACTAGCAGAGGGGCAGCTGAAGCAGTGGGGCTGGCCAGTCTCTTTTTCTAAGCCTCAGTCTTCTCATCTATAAAGGGGGTGCTGTTCCCCTGTTCTGCTCCACTGAGGTGAGGAGGAAGTGAGCTCCCATGCCAGGGGTGGGAATGGGTGGCCATCAGCACCTAGACCCCACTGGGCAGAGGGGCACATGTAGGACCTGCCATGGCAGAACCATGACCTGGATTTGGGTCCTGGCTCAGCCACCTGCTGGTGGTGTGACCTTGGGTGTGACAGGTCACCTGTCTGCCTCAGTCTTCCTCACCTGCAACATGGGCCAGTCGTCAGGGATTATCGGGGCACTTCCAGGCTGAGGCTGGGCGGAATTGGCCCAGCTTTCCCCGTGGAGTTCTGACTCCAGTGCCTCTGCCTGCAGAATGCCCAGAACACCTCCCCACACCCCCACCCAGCAGAGTCCTCCTGGGACCTGTGCATGCCAGCTGGGCCCCTCACCCCATCCATTTGCAGACGGGACAATAAAAGCCCCTAGTCAGGCAACTGAGGTCACAGGTGGGTGGAGGGGGGACAGGGCAGGGATGCTGCCCAGCTTGGGAGACACCCCTGCAGTACCTTCACTCCCTCCCTGCCCTCCCCCTGTTCCTCACCTGGGGGGCTGTGGAACCCCTGAGCCTGAGTTTCCCTGTGTCGGGGTCCTTCCACTGGAATTGGCAGAAATGTAGGTTTGCCTGGAGCGAGAAGCAAGGGAGAGGCTGAGGGAGGGCCTGGCCCAGCAGGTCTCCGAAAGCCAGAGGGCTTGTGGAGGGTCTATGGAGGACACCTGCACAGGGGCTGGGGCCCTGGAAGGTGGGGAAGGTCCTGCTGTCCTGGGAGGCTGGGGACTGGCCCACAGCCTGTGGAGGGGCCTGGGTTTGTTTGCTGTTGCTGTGAGTGACAGGCGGGCTGTGAGGGCCAGGGCATGTGGGACAATGCCCTCCTCCTCCCTCCGCCCAGAGACAGTGCGGCCTCGCAGCACAGCCCCCTCCTCGTCCCTGCCCCAGCCTTGAATTCATGCTTTGTGGCACAGACGGCCCTGTGCAGCCGGTGCAGCACCAGGAGAGTCCAGCTGGTGAGGACAGGACGGGCAGGAGGCAGAGGAGCCCTCCTGCTATCCTGGGCCTGTGGCCCGGAACCTCTCACCGGGAGCCTCGGTCTGTGCGCCTGGGAAAGGGGTCAAGAGCAGGAAGCACACAGGGAGTTCCAGGATGACCTGGAAACGAACAAATGCGTGTGTGAGCCAGGCGCCCCGCCCGGCCCTGGCACAGGGTTAGTGAGGGCTCCTGACGCTTGGCTACTGTCTGATCAATGAGGTTCATGCTGTCCCGCCCCCATTCTGGTGAGCCTGACCTCTGACCCCCAGGCTGGCCTGCCTGATCCTCTGCAGCCACCCAGGGCCTGGGCCTTGGGGTCCGAAGGAGCTGGCCTGGCCGCCTGCTGCCCTTGCACCTATGCAGATGCCCTCTCTGCACCTCTCAGTGTCCCTGCTCTGCGGCCTGGCTGCACCCAGGCCAAGGTCGCAGGCACCCTCAAAACCAAATCCCAGACACTGCATTTGCCCCAACCAGCCGTTCACCTTCTCATTGGTTATTCATTGGTTTGTTCCTGGCCTGTCAGATTCTCTTCCCAGCCAGGCAAATCAAGGGGTGTGATCCTTGGCATCATGCATCTCTAAGATTGAATGCTTTAAAGGATAGGAGGTCACAGAGTGGCCCGGGGAAGCCCGATCGGAGTGACGGGCATGCTGCCCCACCCCACAAATCTCCCTGCACTGTCCCTGGGCCCAGCTGGGTCCCCCCACACCAGGTGTTCTGTGCTGCCGTTTCTTCTTTTATCGCTGTATTTTAAACACTTTGCACATCGGGAACTATTCTTGTGCATCATGGGTTTTCTGGTGTGTGTGGAATCCCTTCCTGAGAATGCACCATCATTTATTTATCCAAACCTGCACTGGCCTCCTGCACTGCCTGCGGCCGTGGAGCTGGGCGCCGGGAGCTGCAGCTCTGCACACCCACCCCACCGTGTCCTCAGCTGGCACCCACCAGGTCCGGGGGCTGGTCACATGGCCCTCCCCTGACGCTTGGGCTGATTTCAGGGGACTTGGCAGCAGGGCCAGATCCCGCCCCTCCTAACCCGCTGAGGCCTTTGACAACCGTGGGCCAGCCGGGCGGGTGATGGTGAGTGAGTAGAGTCTGTTTCCGGCCGTCGGCTCTCTGGGCGGCCATTTGTGCACTGGGTGCCTTGGGGCCGGCCGCCTCTCCCCTGCCTCTTTCACACAGCCTCTGGTCTTGCCCACTATGGCCTGTGGGGCCTCTTCTGTGGGGCAGCAGGGCATGGAGTGGTGCTGGCACCGTCCCGCAACTGTGTCCTGTCTGATGGAGGCGGCCCATGGCAGCCAGACCCAGGAGGCGAAGAAAGGCAGGGCTGTTGGCATACCTCGGAGAGTGGCCTTAGGAGGTGCTGAGTGGGCACAGGCCAGGGTCCCCATGTAGGGTCTACACAGGCCTGGCAGGCGGTAAGCCCCATTCAGGGCCCTGGCACATGGAGCCAGGCTGATCTGGAAGTGGAGTGTCAGGCGCTGACCCAGCCTCACTCAGAGCAGCCTGCCCTGGGCACCCGGGTGCTTCTCGGCCCTCCAGTCGGCACCCTGGCATTCTAAGCCGGCTGTCACGGGGCACGGTCCGTGGAGTTGAAGTTCTTTGGAATGTTGGTGGGTGTCACATAAGGGCTTTGTGGTCAAATGTGGGACGTGCTGGATTAAATGGTGCTGATGGTGCTCCTTTCCCGCAGGGTGTCTTGGCCCCTGTTTTGGAGGGGGGTGGGCAGCACCTTCTCTGAGGGGCACCCCTGTGCGATGCACCTCAGGGCCTGGTGTGCCCAGGAACCTGTTTTGGGAAACAGTGGTTGAGGTGCCTCGAGAACCAGAGAAGGAGACCTGTGGGCCTCCAGCAAGGGCCCCGGAATGGATGGACCCTTCCACACACACCCCGCACCCGCGGGGTGCCCAGTGGGTGGAGGGACCACTGCTTCTCCCAGCAATTTGAGGCGATGTGCAAATTAACCTTTGGATTTATGACTCTATTTCTTTGCAGCAAATGTCACGGGAAATGTCAGGCCGAGGCTGAGGCTGGGGTGAGGGGCCTGTCGAGGAAGGGGGGGTAGGGCTAGGCAGGCTGGAGTGCTGAGGAGGGGCTCAGGCCAGGGGTGGGCTTCAGGCCCCCTCACCTCCTCCTGGGAGCCTTCCTGGATTGTCCCTTTCTTGCCTGGATCCCCGACTGTCACAACCGTTGCTAAGATGTTGCCTTTATTTGCCTTCTGCCAGGGCCCAGATGAGGCCAGCTCGGGGACATGCCAGAAGTCCCCCACTCCCCAAGGCTGGGCAGCCGTGGGATCGCTTTTGCAGTGTTAGCTTGCTGTGTGACCTTGGGCAGCTCCACCCTTCCTGGTCACCGCAGGCCTCGTCTGCAGTCCACGGCTGGTAGCCAGAGGTGGTGTTCCCAGCTCAGTGCCCTCAAAGAGTGGGGAAACGCCTGGAGGCCTCGATGTGTGGGGTGTGGAGCTCTGGAGGAAGTGGGCGGGGGCTGAGTGCAGGGCTGGGGTGCGGAGGGCTGGCCCTTGGTGGTCCCAGGGCCTAGGGCAGCCCTTGCACACAACAGGTGCTCAGTAAAGACTGAAAGGCAGTGCATGGATGTGGAAGGTGGAGGTGGATTCCAGCTGGGAGTCCACAGTCCCCAGTTACGTGCCCCCCTCCACTGCTACATGCCAGATGTCATTCCAAGGCCCCAGCCTGGCCTGTCACCAGCTCTGCCCTGCCTCCCAGGCCCGGGCGGGTCAGGGAATGGTGACTGCCTCCTCCCTGCCGTGTGCACAGGCCTGTGCACTGGAGCAGGGGTTCAGGCTCTCTAGTGCCCCGGCAGTTCCGCATCTCATGCACACACAACTCCCCCCACTGCACAACCTTGGGCCTCCAGATCCAGCCCGTCTGCTAGTGTCACGTCCTCCATACCCAACGTCCAAGCCCGGAGTCCCAGCCTCTTCCCTCTACCCATCCCCAAAGGCAAAATCAGTGTCAAACTTGCACCCCATCTTCTGGTCCATCCCCCTTCACTCCTCACTGAGGGCCAGCCTCAGACCTGGCCTCCGTCCCCAGCCTGTGGGCCACAGCCGGCCCCGGCTCCCTGCCTACCACCTTGTTCCCTACCCAGGGATTCAACTGCTTCCCTAAGACATGTTTCCAGCCAGGCACTGCCTGCCTAAACTCCCCCATGGCTGCCCCCAGATGAGCTTTGGCCCCCTTCGTTCTCAGGGCCTGGGCTAGAGAGGGTCTCACGTAGGAACCTTCTTTTCCATCCTCACCAAGGGAAGCCCCTGTCCCTATATCCCAGCGCCTGGCACCTGTGTCTGCCTCCGCCTTTCCAGCTGAAGCGCCCAGGCCTAGCTTGAGGATGCAGAAAGCCATGAAGAGTGGGTCAGCCACACTGGCAGGGAGGGAGGGCTCGGGTGCCAGTGAGGAGGATCATTTGCACCTTTGTGGGCAGTGCCTGGTGCCCATCTGTCCCTGGGTCAGCTCCGGGAGACCCCAGGGTTGATGGCCCTCAAGGCTGGCTGTTAGGTGCAGATCAGTTGGCCCAGATGGCTGCACAAGGGTCGCTCTGTTTCCCCTGGGGAGCCCCCTACCCTCTCAGCCTCCCTGTCCGCATGTGGCTATTGTAACTGGAGTGGTGGTGAGTGAGCCTCTGCGCACAGGGCCCAGCCATCGTGGAAGCTTGATTTGGGCAAGCTGCAGGCTCCTGGTGTACCTGCCTCCAGGGACTCCCTTCGTCCAGACGAGGCACTTGCACACCCCTTCGTGGCCTGGGCTAACTAGCTATGGAAATCGAGACTGGTGATTGGGGCCTCAGGCCTTGTGGAAGGAGTGGCCGGGCCCTCACCTCCTGGGGCCTCCCAGATTTTCAGCCCTTTCTTACCTGTCCTGTCCTGCTCTGGGGGGATGCAGGCCTGGACTCTGGCCAGCCGTGTAGCCAGTGGGGATGGGCATGTGGGCTCCACTGTACTGCCTGGAGCAGGAGCCTCTGCTGAACCCTGGTGGGTACAGAGAAGGAACTGCTCTCTGGGGCCACCCCTCCCCATCAGTCCTTCTGCTGTGAGGGTCCTCATAGGACATCCTGAGAGACACGTTAGTTCATGCCAGGGGAGCCCAAGTGACGGTGGGGCTGAGAGGCCATGACGGGGTAGGAGTGGGGTGCACAGGCTCCAGGCAGGGCTAGCAGCTGTGGAGTCCGGAGGAGAGGCTGGGTGCATGTGAAGCAGTCCCCATTTCTCAGTGAGGAGCCCGCGGCGCAGTTTGGGTTCCAATGGGAGCTCTGCCGCAGGACCTCTGCGCTGACTCAGAGGGAAGTATGGGGTCCTCTTGCTTTTGTTGTGTGGAGGCTTCTGTCCTGCCCATTCACTTGTGCTGGCCTCGCAGTGCAGTTGGAGAGGATGCCTCATCCCTGCCTGGTCCTTGGGCAGAGTCCTCGGTGGTGGCAGGGCAGGGTGGGATTGGGTATTGGGAGGGTGGGCCACCTGGCCCCAGGCATGGCCTCTGTCCCAGAAGCACCACTCAACCTACTTGGGGAACCCACTCGCCCAGGCCTGGCCAGCTACCAGCATGGCTTGCTGAGGGAGGGCTGAGGAGCTGGCCCGAGGTCACACCACATGTGCCGTGCTGGTGCTCCTGGCCCCACCTGCCTCTACACATGCCACCAGGAACCTGGAGTCGGCCCCTGGCCACCCCTCCTTTGTGGAGCCCCAGCCAAGTTCCCTCCCCACACACTCTCCACTTGAGTCTCCGCTTCCCTCCCAGCTCTCCCTGGACATCCAGGCCCCCTTGTCAGGGAGCATGGAGCTGGCCGGTCATGCCCTACCCAACCCCAGGGCTCCTCAGGGCCTCCCAAGGGATGGGGCTGTATGAGGTAGTAGCCCATGAGCCTAGCAGGGATTGGCTTCCCGGGGTTCCCTTGGGGCTACAGATGAGCCCCCTAGGGCCATGTGATACAGAAGCAGGACTGCCACAGTCCCCTCAGCTGGGTGCATCCCATGCCCTACCTGCTAGGACCATGGGGTACTGTGGACTTGAGTGTGGCCTGCCAGGTGAACCCCAAGTGTCCCCTGGGGAGGGTCCTCCCCTCCTCATCCTTGATGCAGTTTCAGGCACCAAGATACACTCCCAGAGGGCCCTGGACCACTCCCCGATGCAGGAGAGGCCCCCAGGGGTCACTTGCTTCTCCCTTCATTCTCTTAGGCAAATTCTTCCTGGCATCAGTTCCAAGACAGTCCCGTGCTGGGCGGCAGGGACCTTGAGATTCTTGACATGCTCTATCCCCAAGCCCCTCAGATTCCAGGGAGACACTGCTGACGCCCTACAAGGTCCCTAGGAGTGCCAGCGGTGGGGGGCGGGGGGGCTGAGGACTCTGAGCCCCCCACATTGAGCGCTCATGGAGGCCACACGGGCCCCAGGTCTGAAAGAGGAGCTAGAGCTGCTGGCCTGGGAACTGAGGAGGCTCCAGTGTCCCCTAGCAGAAGCCCAGTGGCTGCAGGACAGCCCACTGCCCGTGTGAGATGCTTAGAGGGTTCTGGTTTGGGGGAGGGCTGGTTTGGGGAGGGCAGGTGAAGAACTTGGGTCCAGAAGGGAGTGGAGGGAGGGGCAGAGACTGCGGAGGTGGATGGCAGGGCGAGCTCCCCTTGGCCCCAGCAGGAGGCTGCCCGCGACTCTGGTGCTCCCTCAGCCTGACACGTGGCCCCTGCACACCCAGCTGCGTCCAGGCTGTCTTTCATCTCCCTGCCTCGGCCCCAATTTATGTCAGGCAGAGGCTGACACAGGGACAGGTGTGACAAGTGTCTGGCTTCCTATTTGAAAATTGGCAAAAGAAAAACTCTCCCCATAAAGATATTCTATCTACATACCTCCTGGATGTCACCGCAAGGACCCGTCATGGCTGAGACAGATGGCGGCCCTAATGGACTCCATTCTTCACCCGCTGCCAGAGCGGAGGCCGGTCCCCTGGGGTGGCCTGAGGCGGACAATGGGTGATGGGTGGGGCACCAACCTCCCCTTGTGTCCTCCCCTATGCCGTGGCCTGCCCGCAACCCCGAGCTGCCCACTAGGGCCTTTGTCATAGCCAGGGACGCCAGGGGCAGGTGACTTGGACACCTGAGGCCACAGTGATCCAGTGCCTCCACCCTCCTGGCTGAGAGAGTGCACATTTGACCCCCAGCCTTGGCATATGTCAGGACCACCCCCAACCCCCCCGGCTGAGGTATCACTTCCTCCAGGAAGCCACCCCAACCACCCCACCTGAAGGTGCCGCTACTGTCCCCTGCAGGCAGAGCGCTCCGAGCGCTCCAGGAGGCAGGGTACTCAGGATCCCCTGGCCCCCAGATCACAGGGAGCTTGATGTTGCAGGACAGTCTCCATCACTGCCTCCAGGTCTCGAGGTGATGAGGGCCCTGGGAGCCGGGGGAGTAACAGGTTACTCTCCAGTGAATTGAGGCAAGGGAAGGGCTGCAGTCCTGCACAGCCCCTGTGGCTCACTTTCTGCCTGGGGGTGTCCCCCGTGTTCGTCATCCTCACTTGCATGGGGCTACCCCAGGCCCAGGGTGAGGTCGAGACCCACCTAGCCTGTCACTTATGCTCAGCCAAGCTGGTGCCCCTCCCTGCCTGAGTACCCCATGGACAGGAGCTTATGGGCTATTACTCCCAGCTGGGCTCCCATGGTGGCCCCATTGGGTCTGAGGATGGACACCTTGGCAAGGTAGATGAGGAAGGGATTGGGAAGGGGCCAGCCTCCTTAGGGGTGGCAGGGTTGGGGCTGGGGGAGAAGAGCCCCCCAGAGGGAGTGTGTCTGGGAATAGAGCAGGGCATTCTGGAGGGGGAACTCCTTGAGCAAAAGCCAGTAGGGGCGATGGCCTTGGAGCAACAGAGCCTCAGGTGGTGCTGGCTTCAGGCCTGAGGTCAGAGCCAGGTAGGGTGCCAGCAGAGAACTTCCTAGCTGCAACTTGGCCTTGGAGCTGGGCTTTCTCCTCTGTGGGATGAGGATGGCGGTCCCCCCGGGGATGATGTGAGAAGGTCCTCCAGGGAGAGGCCAGGTGCAGGCTGCCCCATTCTTGGTGGGTGGATCAGGCATTTCCTGTGCACCCACCATAAGCCATGGGCCACCTCCACCCCCCGCCGTGAGGTGGGCCTTATTATCTCCATTTCCAACTGAGGGAACCAGTTCTGAGAGGTTGGGGGGCCTGCCTGAGACCTCCCCAGGCAGAACCAGGACCCCGAGCCCTGACCTGTTTCCAGGACTGCCCTGTAGGGCCAATCACGATGGGCAGGGACCCTGGGGTGTGGGAGCTCATGAAGGGGGCTCCTGCCACCTGCAAGACAGACTCACCCACCCTTCCACCTCCTGGCCCAGTGTCAGCATGAGACCAAACAGAACAAACGAAAAACACCCTTAGCCGGGCGTGGTGGCTCACACCTGTAATCCCAGCACTTTGGGAGGCCGAGGAGGGCGGATCACAAGGTCAGGAGATCGAGACCATCCTGGCTAACACGGTGAAACCCCATCTCTACTGAAAATGCAAAAATTAGCTGGGCACGGTGGCGCACACCTGCAATCCCAACTACTCTGGAGGCTGAGGCAGGAGAATCACTTGAACCCAGGAGGCAGAGGTTGCAGTGAGCCGAGATTGTGCCATTGCACTCCAGCTCCAGCTGGGCAAGAAGAGTGAGACTCCATCTGAAAAAAGAAAAAAAGAAAGAAAAAGAAAAACACCCTTGATTTTATTTTACAAGATCATGTTCATTGTAGAAAATCTGGAAAAATACACCAAAGTTTTAAGAAGGAAGTTGTAGTAGTCTGATCAGGCTGCCATGACAAAATACGATAGACAAGGTGTACTAAACAGAAGCGCATTTCCTGACAGTTCTGGAGGCTGGAAGTCTGAGATCAGGGTGCCAGCATGGGCTGGTTCTGGTGGGAGTTCCCTTCCTGGCTTGCAGATAGCCACTTCCTCACTGTGCCCTCACGTGGTGGGGGATGGAAGGGTGGAGAGAGAGGAGGGCATGCGCTCTCTGAGGTCTCTTTCTCTTCCAGGCCACTCATGCCATGGTGAGGGCCCCAGCCTTGTGACCTTATCTAACCCTAATCACCTCTGAAAGGCCCTGCCTCCAAATACCATCACACTGGGGATTAGGGCTTCAACACGTGAATATGGGGGAGACGCAGACATTGAGCTGTAACCGAAGTAAAGCTATCCCTGTTGCTACTTCGAGACCGCGCCCTTGGCACTGGGGTACTGAAGCCACGCCCCCACCCCAGGAACATCCGTTGCCTCATGGGCTATGGGCCAAGGCTCTCTCCCAGGGCTGAACATCCTGGGGAATGCTGTTTCTGTAGCTGCACAAAGCCTGCCACTTGCCCTTAGTGATGAGCGTTTAGTGCATTCACATGACAAACATTTATGGAGCACCTCCTGTATGCGGGTCACCAGCCCCTGTGGAGCCTGAAGCTCAGGGTGCCTCAACTGACAGAAACAAGCCACACAGAAGTCTGCTAAGTGGGCCAGCGAAGTGTGGAGTGGAATGGTCACCCTGGCAGTGGGTGGAAGTGGAGGGGTGTGAAGGAGACCCTGGGAGTGGGCCCACAGAAGTGCCTCACCCAGACCCAGCCCTCCCATTTCTCAGATGAGAAACTCAGCCAAGAGGCACAGGTGGTGCCTGAGTAGGGTCATGTGACTGGGCCTGGGGGTGACTGGGCCTCCAGGCCTGCTGCAGCCATGATGGGGGTTGGAGAAGCAGCCGGTGGAGGAGCGAGCCGGGCGGGGCATGGCTTCCTGCACGCCTGGCCTGGGAGGGAGGCACTGGCTGGCTGGCTGCCCGGTGGGTTGCAAGGTTTTAAATATGCATTAACAGAAGAGGTGCTGAGGCCTGGCTCAGGGGCTGCCCTGAACAGGCTGAGTCCCCCGACCCTACTCTGTGAGGCTGGGGGAGGAAGGAAAGGG